>NC_132881.1:34239972-34344972 GCF_030463535.1 Salminus brasiliensis | reverse complement strand
GCCACATCCTGGCCTCTGCCGGATCCTCCAGGGCCCGTTCTCTCCTGCGGCCTGTGCTGAGCACTTTAGCTATCACAGTGAATTAGTGTAAGACCTGTAATGCACCTTTAAGTATGTGAGCCCTTTTAAGCCACTTCGAGGTCACCTCCTTGGCTAAATATAAAGTACAACCTTTTGAACATTTATTTTCACTTGCCAGACCAGTGGCTCAGATAGCACGCAATGGATGGTGTGCACTTTGCAGACCCTCTACCTCTAATGGCCCTGGATGGAGATGGAGGGAGAAGCAGGGAAACGAAAAGCCTGACCAGAAGGAAATAAATGGATCAGAGGGCTGTTGCTGGTGACCACCGCTGAAAGCCGCTGTAACCTTTGTCACTCAACAACATGCGTCGAGGTCACCCAAAAGAATGAAACCACCACTAGAAAAAAGCATTTTTAACAGGAACATCATGGAGCTGTCCTGAAATTAAAGCAAGTACGTGTTTTGACCGTTCTTTGAAACAATGGGGAGGGTAGTCTGAGCAAGTGTGTGTTTGTGTGTTTGTGTTTTACTTGCCAACTACAGGCCGAGAATGAAAGGCCACTAATCTACTGTGCCTCTAAGCCACTGGGCTCTTAACCTGGAAAAGGATGGAAGAAACATGAGAAGAGGCCTCTGAGAAGAAAAGAAGGGGGGCACCTGCGACCTCGTAGAACAGGACACACAGGAGCAGTCAGATAATAAAGGAGCAGGACAGAGGAAAACCGAGAGAGTGGTGGCTGTGTGTGTGTGTGTTACAGGGAGGGGGGTAAAGTGGAAGGGGGAGAGAAATGCTGAGATAGCAAAACAACTCTGAAAAATAGTACAGGACAGAGAAGTAGTGTGTGTGTGTGTGTGTGGCTGTGTGTGTGTAAGAGAGAGAGAGAGATTACAATTGTTTTGGGGTAGAGAACAGGGTCTCCTGCTCTGCCCAATGGGTCCACTGCAGGATGGCCTGTATATTATTGCACCTACACCTGCCCACTTCTCCCCAGCATAGCAGTAAATAAGGTATCTCTGCGAAGTGCACACAGTATGGTGTGCTAAACTGACCCAGGATAGAACTGCACTTAATGTAGTACTTGTAGAGTAAAGAAGAGAGCATAGAGTGCTAAACTGAACTAGGATAAGCCTGCATCTTGTAGGTATAAAATGAGTAAATACTCAGGTAATACTCAGTAGGGTAAAAGTAAAAGAAGTAAAAAGCAAATGCAGGAAAACTCATTATTGTACATAAAATAAAAATAACATGTATATTATGTATGTAAGTAATTCCAAACCTTTAAACAGTAGAATACCTATATTCATTTAGCAGATACACTGACTGGGATTACCAACATCTGTAACTGTAGCTAATCAAAAAAGATTCTAACCTTACTGGGCATAAATAATCATAAACGTAGAACCTGATAACAGATACGATTTTAAAATAAGCCAAACTCTAAACAATAAAATGAAGTGCAGAGCTTACTCTAGAGGCAGTGTTACTCTAGGTATGGTCTTTAGAGGTAGGTCTTTAGAACCATTGAGCCGACTCAGGAAGAGCTGTAGGAGGAGGAAGGCTGGAGTGGGAGCAAGCAGCATGGGCATGGAAAGCCGAGCAGATGTGAGGAGGGGGGCTAAGGGCGGTGGGCAGGTTGGAGGGTCCATCTTGGTGGTCTCCGTGCTGAGAGCACACCGCTGCCCTAGACAATGGCCACTAATTGGCCTGCCTGTTGGTGGTCCAGCTGGAGCTGCTGCCGCACCGTTGGACAGCTCCCCTCTGGACACGGTGTTCTCTCGCTGCGAGGCCAGCCAGAGGAAGAAGAACTGAGGTTTACTAAAATTTTGCAAGCATTCAGCTCCTCTTACGCTACCCTTCTTCTTCTTTTCTGCACTATGGTGCTGCTGTGGGTGTGAAATCGAAAGGCCTACATCTATGGTTTGATGTTATGTAAGAAAAACAGCTGTTTTTTATTTTGCGCCTTTAAGACTGATAGAGATACAGAAAATTACCCTTGTTCTGATTGGCTGCGTCTTATTCAAAAGCAATCCAGGTTGAAACACTCCTTCAGTGAATGGGCAGGTCAGTCTACTGTAGGCTGAAAAGGTTGGATTACAGTGGGATCCAGTTACAGGGCCATTTTAAACAGGTTTTAGAGAAGTTTGGGAAATAAAGGTTATGAACAGTTTATGAGAAATTAAGAATAGTCAAGAGTCTGCATTATTTCTAGATTAATACTCAATTTATTCAATTAGGTACATTTGTGACCTTGACCATGTTAAAGCCTTTAAAAACAAAAGGTCCCTTTCATTGAAGCTCATTTTGTTTAAAGCAAAATACACATATTACAACAGCAAATTATGACCGCAAAGATTCTATTTTTTACTAAAATTATTATACTGATAATCGACATGGTCATATCAGAATATTATGACCACCTACTCTATAATGGGAATTACCACCCTTGGCTTGGAGGACACTAGCCAGAGGCC
The DNA here is from genome assembly GCF_030463535.1 of Salminus brasiliensis. Lineage (NCBI taxonomy): Eukaryota > Metazoa > Chordata > Actinopteri > Characiformes > Bryconidae > Salminus > Salminus brasiliensis. The sequence goes on along the minus strand of NC_132881.1, from coordinate 34,342,475 downwards.
GTGGTATGGACTGTATTAGGTGATGGAAGGTGTTCATTACAGAGGTTACCTGGTCCATTCTGCTACGTTGATTGCTCTGCGCCACTTGCCACTTATCATTGTGGGGCACCACTGTTATGCTCAATGTGCGAGACGTCCATTCTCTGTACACCTTCACTACCACAACTCTAGAACATCTAACAAAGTTAACGTTTTTGAGATACTACCACCCTTCGCCCACTGTCACAGTCATCTCAGAATATTATGACCACCCTTGGTTTGGAATAAACTCAGTTCCTGGACGTAACAAATGGCACATGACAAAGTTTGCTGCATGTACATGAGTCAGTTGTAGCAAAACCAGTGTAGGAGTGCAAAACAATCATCATGAGCCAAGGACACTTCATTTTTTAGGGTACCACAAGAAAATGGTTGGTGGCATCTCAGAAACTAACTTTGTGGGATGTTCTAGAACTGCTGTAGTACTAAAGAAAGCATGTCTCAACTAATACAGCCCATGCCACAATTTCTGGCTAGTGTCTTCTGGGCCAAGGGTGGTTATTCTTACTATTAGGTAGGTGGTCATAATATTCTGAAATGACTGTGTACATCAACTTTGGACAATACATTGTGGGCTGTTCATGGACCTTCATATGGGTACTGTGTGGCATAGTAAGTTTATAGTATTCAGTTTTTCTTGGCGCTGATATTTCCTTGATTTTGTCCTTGAACAGTCTAAGAAACACTTGGAAGGTTCTGCTGTTCATTTGTGGTTCATTAGCATTGCTCTGCAGGACTTCACAGTAGGCCTGTAGGCCAGTCAGGCAGAAGGCCTGCTGCTAAAGGCAACACAGGGTGTGGCTAGCATTGTACACAGTAAGGCCACTAGCCCAGTAGAGCGACCCACTCTGGTGATGAACACACACACACACACACACACGCATGCACACACTTGCACAGCAACCCCACAGGGGAGACATCTGTGTGTTTGCTGGAGCAGTTGCAGGGAGTGTTAATTATGTATCAATGAGCCAAATGTACACCAGGACTGAGTGCACACAGCTTCACACGGCCACTTTCATACATGTCAATATGGAGATGAAGGAAGTGTTTAATGTAGAAGGCAGTTAAGTGGTCACACGACGTTAAAAAATGGCAAGCGGTGTGGACATAGAAACAGAGGTAGAAAATGGAAGAGTACTGGGTTATAAGATCATGAGCCGACCTTAAACAATGCATAGGTCAGCTGAATTATGAAATATAACTCCCACTGAGTTAATGCATACCTCTGAATCATTAAACACACAGTTAAGGTGACAGAGGCTTCAGCACTATTTGAGCGGGATCCGTTACTAGAGGAGGTTCTGTAATGTCATTTGGAACGGATATGACTGGCATTTGAGTTGTATGGGATTAAATATGTGTGTAACTTCCCTAACTAGCACAGATGTATATGTCCTAGCCTGGATGTAGAGGTCCACATTATGCAACACGCCCCACACTCAGTAACAACACAGCACATGGTAGGGTGGTAGGCTGACCATTATTAGGCTGATTAAAATGGTCAAGTGCTTTTACGGGACTAGAAAGTGCTGTTATAGGACAGTATAAGACACGATGTTTGGAATAGGAAGAAGTGGGATTTTATCTTGATTTAATATTAAATGATTTGTGTAAAATAATTTTGTAGTGAAGCTATTATTCACATTTCTGAATACGTCACGTTTCACTGCACATTGTTAGGTTTTTTTTAAGAAAAAAATATTAAACTTCTTTTTAAGAAAGAACTTGTAATAAAAAAACACACATTTCAAATGATTCTTATAATTTCGACTGATCATTAGCTCTTTTTTAACCAATTTAATGCATTTCATATTACATTAGCTATTTTTTTAGCCAATTATGTTTCAATAGAGCATTAGCTCTTTCTTTAGCCAGTCGATTTCTATTGATCGTTAACTTTTATTTAACCAATCATATTTCATTGGATCATTAGCTTTTTTGGGCCAGTCAGATTTCATATGACATCTTGTTTTTAATCATGTTTCTGTTTAGCATCAACTCTTTTTTAAACAATCATGTTTTGATTTATCATTAACTCTTTTTTAGCTTGTTTTTAACCATGCTTCTTTTTAGCATTAACTCTTTTTTAGCCAATCATGTTTTAATTGATCATTAACTTTTAGCCAATCATGTTTCAATCATTCTCTCTTTTTTTAGCCAATCATGTTTCGATAGATCACTAGCTTTTTATATCCAATCAAATTTCATACAACATTAGCTCTTTTAACCATGTTTCTATTTTGCATTAGGTTTTTTTTTAGCCAATCATGTCTCATTGATCAGTAACTGCTTTTTTACCAACTGCATTTTGAGTTTTTTTTTTTTAATACATGAAATTAGCTCTTGTTTTTAAACAGTCATGTTTCAATGGAATATTTACTATTTTTGACCAATCATATTTTGATTGAGCATTAGCTTTTCCTTTATTTACTTAAGGTTGATTTAATAGGTACTACGTTTTACTACTGAGGAACCTCCATGTATGGTGAACAACAGAAGCTAACTCACTCACTAATTTGAATTTAAATGACTAAAAAAACTGCAGTTCGGGGTCATGGATCCTGTCTCTAATCGCAATTACACTACCTCCCCAGGTAAAATGGATTCAGCTCGAATAGGGCTTTTGTCTCTATACTGTGTATTGTGTGTGCCCAGGGGGTATGAAGTGAGCAGTCAAAAGGATAGCAGTGTGCATTGTGCTGCTTACGGTATGCATTTCCATAGTTGAAAAAACTTGCAGAGGTCATATTAGAGCAGCTCCAGCCCAGCACAAGTCGTACCAAAAATACATTTGTGATGATACAGGGGTGCTGCCTATCCAGGTAGATAAATAAGATAATCTTTTGGAAAATGTAGTTCACAGGATGAAATATTACAGTTGCTATTGTCATAGGGGCGCAGCTGACAGCGCCAGCGGCCACAGCTGAGAATGCCATGCTTTTGGGACCAGAGCGGAGAGGAAAGAGTCCCAATTAGCCAGCACAGGCAGGTCAGCTGGGCTCCTAACTCTCGCACCACTGTCTGAGATCAGCATATGCTGCATGTCTTAAAATAAAGCACCTAGCACAGAGAGGGGAGGGGAGTAATAAAGTGTCTTACACCTATGCAGAGCCAAAAGAGGGAGAAAAAGAGAGAGAGAGAGCGAGAGACAGAGAGAGAGAGCAAGAATTATACATAACACTGCACAATTACAAGTCCATTTCCTTAAATACTAACTGTCATAACAGACTAGTTTCAACATGCCCTTAAATCGGGCTGTTGCATTAGCAGGTCACGCAATAGCCAGAGACCTCGAGAGGAGAGAGAAAAGGTAAAAAAAAAAAAAGGGACAAGATCGGAGAGGATGAGAAGAGAGTGAAGAAAAAAAAAACATCTGAACTGTTACAAGATGTCAAAACGTTGATGGGTGGGGGGCGGCAGTATTTATTTATCCACATGGGATACTATTAGCATGTGCATGCTTTTATACATATCAGCTTAGTTACAGTAGTTATAGTTGTACAATTTTTGTAGTTATAGTAATATGAAATCATACTGGCATTTGACCCTGCATTCAGCAGTACAACTAATTGCAATCAGTCTTAAGCACTGATCAGTCTTAAGGATGCAGTACAGTTTGTAAGAAATAGCAACATTAGCTCGCTTCCATTACCACAGGTGGGTAGAAAGTAGTTGCAGTTACTCAGATACTTGTAATAAAATTCAGTTTTGAAGGATTTGTTGTTTCTGGACTGTTTGGAATGAAGTTAAAGGTGCGCATATTTGTCACTGTACCATGTATAGCGAAATGTGTCCTCTACATTTTACCCATCACACACGCACAGAGTGGTGGGCAGCCAACTCCAGCGCCCGGGGAGCAGAAAGGGTGAAGGGCCTTGCTCAAGGGCCTAACACTGGCAGCTTGCCAAGCCCAGGTATCGAACCCACAATCCTGTCATCAATAGCCCAGAGTTCTAACTGCTGAGTCACCACCGCCCCTGTAGGGGCTACAATAAGTATTTAACTTTAATGTTCTTGTCCTTTTATTTAAGTATAATTCAAGATTGAGATATTATCAGTTAATACAATCTTTTCTTCTGTTTAATTTCATTTAATTAATTTAATGTTTACATCTGAATCTTTTGTTAAAACACATTGATTCTAGAACATAAGGAGCCTTAAAAGAGACAAACAGCACTGAACTAACCAAAGCTTCAGTTCCTATACTGAGAGAGGCTGGATGTTCAAAGACGTTTCACTGTAGGTCTTTAATGTACAATATGAAAGCCTTTTTTCAACTGAAACTTTTGTGCTTTTACTCAAGTTGTTTTAAGAAAAAGATATTTTATGTCTGCTTGAGTGATTATTTCATTGAAGTAACAGCACTTTTAGGGTACTGAATAAATGCTAGTAACCCACAAAATGCAATGTGCACTGAAAATACATATGAAGCATCACAGAATCTGAAGAGAAAACACTGCCTCTAGTGGCCATGTGACAGAAAAGGAGACACTTGCATTCAGTGTCCATTAAAAGGGTGACCGTTCACTGTTCACAAGTTTACCATAACACATTTAAACCCGCTGTGCTCCACTGTTTCAATGCACTGTATTCACATAAAGCCATGTTTTTTCTGTCATGGCTCTGTCCACCTGAAATTTGTAGCCTCTTGCAGAGAGAGTGTGGAACGATCTGTGATCATGTCAGGACTGGGTGTGTGTTGTGCTAAGCCTGGCACTCCAGATGTAGCAGCCTGCCAGACACAACAACATCGGCCCCTGACCTTTTGGCCTGACCCACATTTAAGAGTGACCATAAAAGATCAAGTTCCAGACAAAAATAGCTGTTCCTCCCCCAACACCACCTCGCTAACCCCTTACTACCTTTAAATTCTGGGCCACAGCCCTCAACAGATGTGGTTTCAGCATGTCCGTGTTGCCTGGCAGTACTGCTGAGTGTGCTGTCAGACTCCAAGAGTGGTGCTGGAGCAGAGTTCTGAAGAGGGAACCACTCCTGTTGCTCAGCACTAAGCAGGTCAAAGAAAGTTCTAGATGGGTCAGTAGAACTATCCAGGCCCGATCACAAACACCTTCTTTTGTTGCTGCTTTGTCAGAAAAGTTGAATTCCACAAAATAAGTAACTCAAGCATATCCGGGGGCTCCTGACTTCAGGCACAACTGTCTAAGCGCTGGTCTTATCATAGCTAAAACAGTGAGTTTTAGCTAATGTGAGTGTCTGCTAGCTGATATATACAGAAAAACAAGATTATTATTTATAATAAATAAAAGTTAAAATTTCAACAGATTTATGATGCCCCCCCAAGAATAAAAAAAATATTAACAATAAGTGAAAATTCCTTATTAAGTCACCATGCAAATTAGGTGATCTATATAGCTCTATATAAAGCCATAATGAGTAGCAACAAAAAAGCCTATATCTGAAAGTTAACATAAATCTACAACAAATGCCAATTCATATGTTCATATGTCAGATGTATACTGCAGAATGTATACCAATCATTGCAAGGGAAATACATGAATAAATGAAATAAATAAATAAAAAACAATTCATTAATAAAAATACAAATAAACCATAGGTTAGTAAAAAGGAAACTCTCAACCCAACTCCCCATACAGAAACAAGACATCCCATCCAGCAAAAACTGTTAAAAATACAAATTTTAATGTACAAACCATTCTTATTACAGTCCTAAAGACAATCTATTCAGCTGTAGTCCTCATATACTTGACCATAGCATAAAGCATTTGTGTAGTGTTTATACTCAGATATCCATTACTTGAGCACATATTTTGTCTGACCTTGTCTGAGTGCTCTTGTGTATGGACAGGTCAGTTTGTAGACTACAGGGGTCGTGTTGCAGTCGATGAACTGTTCAATATAAAACATTTGGTCAGTTAAGGGGTGTGTCAAATATTTAAAATTAGTTAATTGGTTTGTTCTTGTCCTGATCAAGGCCAGCTGGGTCGAACGTTGGCTGATTTAGTGTATGGTTGATATGGCTTAATCAGTTCTAGTGTATTTAGAGGTATTGATGATACCTACTTCATATTGCTGTGAGTGCCTTTAGCCTGCCGTGGTGTTTATGTCAGAGGTTGGGCATTGCAGTCATTATTTGGCTTGTCTGTGTTGGATTGCACTTCCAATCTGTTGATTATTGAGAAGATATTTATTCTGCACGTGTGTGAAAGGTCATTAAGCTAGACGATTGGACAGACTGATTGTAGATTTTCCTTTTTTGTAGTGTCGTGTAGTTATGCTAATGTTAGCATGGTGACAGACTGGTTTCATATTATCAGCCTGCCTAGTTTCACTTAGCTGAATCTCTCTCTCTCTCTCTCTCTCTCTCTCTCTGTTTTTTGGCTGTCCTGTGAGAGCCGCATCACATGGCCTTGTTGCTCCACTCAAGCAGAAACTGCTCTGATTGACTTTGTGTGATTATTCAGAAAGTCATGCTAGGGTCAAGGCAAGTCTGGAAGGAAAAAAAGAAAAGAAAACAGAAGAGCTATTTCATATATTATTTCCTTTTAGTCTCTGCTCTCTCCCTCCTCTGTCCTCCATCCTCCACCTGTGTCTACCCTCTCACTCTTCTACATGCTCTTCAGCTCTGAAAGAGCGGCTAAATAAAATTGTCTTGTCATGCTGCACTTGGTGTTATAGAGGCACACAGCCTTCTCACATTGTGCATGAATCTAAAGATAAAAGCTGCTCTCCAAGTTACTATAGAGGCGGTGCGGTGGAACTTCAGCATACTTGTCCTTCAGGTTGAATGGCAGTGCTCTCTCCTTCTGTTCTCTGGAGCCGTGATACATCAATTAGCACTCTCTCTCTCTCTCTCTCTCTCTCTCTCTCTCTCTCACTCACACACACACACACACAAACTCTCTGCCACCCTTTCCCACAGGCCTGTATGATGAAAGCCAGCACTGTATTTGATATGTACACCAGTGCCCCGCTCTCACACATGATCTTTGAACCTGGCCGTGACCTGGGCGGCCAGTCCTGGGTCAGGGTCAGCCATGTCTCCTTCCTCTTTCAAGTGCATCTGCTTAATTAGAGAACAAGTAGGGGGAGGGGGTGAGGTAGAGAATGAAAGGATCAGGGTCCACACACTAGGCCTCTCTCTCTCTCTCTCTCTCTCTATCTCGGACTGTCTGTCTATCTGTCTTGTTTTCTCTCTCTCTGATGTGCCCAACCTCCCAAGCTGAGGCGTCATGCTGTTCTTTATGCAGTAGGAAAGTACAGCACATAACTTTAGCCATGGACTGAGAGACATACACATGTCTCAGAGAATTCAAATGAATCTCTCTCTCTCTCTCTCTCTCTCTCTCTCTCTTTCTGTTTCCCTGTCTCACTCTTGCCCCTGCACACCATCACAACAGCTTTAACATGAAGCAATGAAGATGAGCTTGAAGTTTGTAAGCATTTGTAAGGCCAAGTGTGGCCTGGTCCCTCATTGTTTCAGGACAAATGAAGGAGATAAAAGGTCTAGAGTTGTTTCCAACTGTTGAATTTGCATTTGGTTGCTGTTCAAAGGAACTCTCAATATGTGCTCCAAAGAGGTGTTGATGCAGGAGTTGTGAAGGAGGCCATCATTGGGCTGAAAGAGAGCAGGAGAAGAACTTCAGGAGACCCCAACTAAACAATATGGTACATTCTTTAAAACACCAAAAGGCCTGGATGACTACAGAAGATGAAGCTGATGATCACATACGTTTTTCCTTGGCAAAGAAACCCCCCTTTGCAACATCTAGTCAAGAGAACAGTACGGAGAAGGAGAAGATTCTTTTGAATCAAAGCATACCACATCATGAATTCTGATGTGTACAGAGCTCTTCTTTCTGCTCAGATTCATATACAAATACAAAACCGCTGCAGAAACTGACCTGGATGATGCTTTACAACACAGATAGATCTATACTTCCTATTCTTGACACTGACTGGTTTGTAGAAGGACATGTGTCTGACTTCAGTGTGTTGTCAATTATATTGTAGCCAACAGATAAGGAGGAACAGATGGCAAGCAATCCTGCAACCTTGGCAACTAATTTTTGAGTTACATTTTTTTATTTTTTCTTCTTTTGTTTAATGGGTGACAACAGCCTGCCTCAACTTCCTGTAATTGGTCTGAACGAACAAGACCATATTTCCGTTGATCCGGACCGAGACCACTTCCTTTGGTCATAGAAAATTTTGATCCTTTGGTTCGGACCGTGGTTCGTGGCACCTTTCACACCTACTATTTTGGTTGGGACTAATCTGAAAAGTCTGAAATTCTGGACCAAACAAAGTAGGAGTCAAAGCAACCCAAGAGCTTCTTAATGCAAAGAAATGTTCATAAATGGTCGAGTCAATCACCTGACCTCAACACAAACAAGCACGCTTTTCACTGACTGAAGACAAAACTGAAGGAAGCAAAGCCCACACACAAGCAGTCAAACAAGCAGGGTCTGGCAAAGCATAGTGCAATATCAATGCAATGCAATTTACTTGTTTGTAAACCCCTTAATTAAAGCTGAAGGTGTACACTTCTAATCACATCTTTATTGCTTCATGTCAAATCCATTGTAGCACCCCATCACTTTTTCATTGAGGACAGGTTGCCTATGTCAGAATAAAGCCTCCCTCTCTCTAACCTGTACAGAGCGCTGAACAACGGACATAAACAGATACTAAAACTCAGCGACTATGACTGAAAACTGACAGTCAAGCTATGGCAGCACCAACAGAAATTCAGTGAAATTCAGTGCAAAACGTATTAATTTTTTATGAATATAATAACAGTTTATATTTCTAACTGTTACCTTAGAAAGCTGGGATTTTTAAGTTCTTCTGAGATTTTAGCTAGCAATCGTTTGTTATCTGAGTAGATACCCAGTGAACACTAGCTCAAAACACACAACAATGACCTTGTTTATGAAATGGATTATTGATACATGACTCCTCCGTGATTTCATAAACATGCTTTTATCTTCTTCTTCTTCTTCGTATTATTAATATCATGAATATTATTAATATTTTTATTAATAATAATAATAATAATAATAATAATGATAATTTTGGCCTACCGCTTTTAGAGCTGTGGTGCCCCCACTTCCAATGTGAGGGTATGATCTTCAGATGCCATTTAGAAATTAATCATCTCTAGGTACATATGTAAAGTGCTACATTTTCAGTATCAGAACGAATTATCAACACGACTCTAACTACGCTGCACACGCTGTGCCATTATCTTCACACCTGGGAACATCCACAGCATTTCTAACAAATCTGTTTGAGGAATATTCATATGGAAATCCACCAGAGTAATCCAGGTTAAATGGATCTCTCTGCGGTATGGCTGCAAGTGGTCCACCAGAGACTGCAGGCTTGAAGCTCCACTCTTGATGTTTGATTAGTGGTGCTCCAGACAGTGGCCATCAGATGGTCTCCTCAGTGATGGAATCTGCTTCTAAGGAGATGGGCCCTCTCAGCCTCCCTAACAACCTAAAGCCACACTCACCGTTTCTGCTTCTGAGATCTCATTGAGCACAGGACTGGGTAATACAGTATTTAAGGTGGGTGAAAATGTAACATTGTGTCTGTGGCTTCTCCTGCTGTAAGAGGTCCTTCCATCAGTGCTTAACTCTCAGTTCAGTTCAGTCGTATGGAACGTTTGGGGACATTCTGCCTTTTTCATGTAGAATGTCTTGATTTGACCTGAAAATTCAAATGTTTATATCATATCAGAATATTATGACCACTCCTGGTTTGGAATGAATTCAGTCCATTATATCAGCTCCTCTCACCATATAGTAATTCTATAATTACAGACTGTCCATCTGTTTCTCTGCATACTCTGTAAGCCTCCTTTCACCCTGCTCTTCAATGATCAGAACCCCACAGGATCACCACAGAGCATGTACTATTTGGGTGGTGGGTCATTCTCAGCACTGCAGTGACAATGATGTGGTAGCAGATAGTGTGTGTCGCACTGGTTTAAGTGGATCAGACAGTACAGCAGTGCTGGAGTCTTTAAATACTGTCCACTCTATTAGGCACTTTGTAAATGTAACATCAGAGACAGAAGCTCATCTGTTGTTGCACAGCTTGTGCTGGTCATCTTGTAGTCCTTCATCAGTGGTCTCAGGATGCTGCCCAAAGGATGCTGTTGGCTGGATATTTCTGGTTGCTGGACTATTCTCAGTCCAGCTGTGATCTTTAAACAGTCCATGGCCCACTGGTGGTACGAAAGTGTTGTTGTAAACTTTTTTTTTTACCAAAGAATAGCCCCACAAGTTTGTACAGGCTATTAGGCATACTGAGTAATATGCCTTAGTATGCAATAAGGCTTTCTGTGTTAACAGGTTAACAACTCAAGCAGCACTGCTGTGTCTGATCCACACAAAACCACCATGTCAGTGTCAGTGCAGTGCTGAGAATGAGCTACCATCCAAATAATACCTGCTCTGTGCTGGTCCTGTGTGTTCCTGACCATTGAGAAACAGAGAAACAGGTAGACTACAGGACTGAGAAACAGAGAAACAGGTGGACAACAGGATTGAGAAATAGAGAAACAGGTGGACTGTAAGGCTGTAATTATAGAACTACAATATATATGCATATACATTCCTCCAGCTAACCAACAAAGAAATGCTCATTTTGATTAAAACCATTAGATTCATACTTTGAAAAGATTTCTTCAGTCCAGTCCAAGAGGGCCAGTGTCCTAACAAGCTTCTCTGCTACTTTTAGACAATACACAACAAAGCATGCTACCATGTTTTAAGTACAATAAATGAAGTCCTCCAATAACTGAAGGCAGAAAACTGACATCTGCACTCCATCCGCTCCACCAATATTCTACACACAATATAAACACATATTCACACATATCACTACTTAATATCACTGTTTTTTTTGTTTTTCCTTGCTATGACCACCTTACTGTCTCCTCCAGGCCCTCAAAGAGGCCTAAAAATAAACAGAACCCATCAAGCTACATCACTCTAAAATCTGAGCCATTTTACATCCGCTTCTGTGTCCTGTGCTCCTTTGTTATTTTGACTTTGTCAAATCTTTCATTTCAGCCATGAAATACAAGATGAAAAGCAGAGTTGTGCTGGGCTGCACAAAAATGAACAGTATCCAGACCTGTAAACAGATCTACATGGAATACCGACAGTGTGTGTGTGCCACTGCAATGTGCTGTGTGACCTGGTACATAATATATTTGGATATTGTATCGAGCCCACAATAGGAGTTGTGTGGCCAGAGCTCAATTGTAGTGTGATTTATGGAGACTAGGCATATTTCAGTCAGTCCACTGTTACTGGCATTGAGAACTCTGTATGTCAGAGTGTGGGTATGTGTGAATGTGTGTAAAGCCCTAAATCACTCTTAAAGAGATGATATGAGGACAGGATATGGGGCCAGTGCTTTGTGAGTGGGTCAGAAGCCTAGGAAACGCCTGTTAGCACATTTTAGCACATTATCAACAAACTCCTTAACACCTGACTAAACTTCCTGTATGGAAAGGAAGTGAAAGTGACCACAAGGACCACAGTTAACAGTCAGCTAGGGGAGAGAGAGAAATAGAGAAACTAAGTAAGACAGAAAGAGAGAGAGAGAGTTCATCTACTATTTGACATGCGATGATAGGCCCACTGCACTCAATGTTTAAATCTCACATTACTCAGGTTATGTAATATTTCTCAAGCAGAGCCTAGAACAGACACACATACATTCAGATGCAGGAGCATATGCACACACGCGCACATGCACACATATTAGGGAAGTAATGCTAATGTCTTGCTTAAAATATTTCAGGGTTGAGTAAAGTCATGTATGAAATGCAAATTACAAATCTGTTGTAGAAAAAAGGGAAAAAAAGGAAGAAGAGCAGAGGCACGCACTCCTGAAGTGTTTAAACCACTAAGATCCCATGAATATTAATGTGCTGAAAAATGACAATAGCAGCACAAAGCTGTTTACAGCAGAGAGCAGCATGTTTTTGGGCCCTGAATCTGCTGTTTAGCATGCACCAGTACCAACCCATATCAAATACAGCAGACTTTAAGACAACAGCGCCTGACTCACTGCTCTGACACTGTGCCACGCGACCCACTGGAGGAGGGAAGAAGAAGAAGAAGAAGAAGAAGAAGAAGAAGAAAAAGACAGGAGACAGAGAGAGAGACAGAGAGAGAGAGAGAGAGAGAGAGAGAGAGAGAGAGAGAGAAGACGAGAGAGAGACAGAGACAGAGAGAGAAAAACAAAGGAGAGAGATGGAGAGAGAGAGCAACAGGGAGAGAGAGAGAGATAAAATAGAGAGAGAGACTGCGTAGTAAGAGACTTCAGATTGCTTAGATTTTATTCAGGTTTTAATTTCAAGCCATTCGTCCTTATCCCTATACTAGTGACATGTCCCCGTGCCACTGGCTGCAGCACGAGTTCAATACGTGATCAATCCACCCCTATGCTTAACAGTTGGAGAGGTGTTCTTTTTTATGAGATTCTGCACCCTTTTTTCTTCAGACACACCTTTACTGGGCGAATAGCAGAGTGGTCACCCTATTAACTTGTGTTTAGTAGTGTCTTAACTTAGAGGTATTTTTGAATTATTAGTCTATTTAAACTAGCTGAGGTTATTCTTAAGTAAATAGTAAAGCACTTTTGTAAGTCGTTCCTCTGGATAGCGTCTCCTAAATGCCGTAAATGTAAATGTAAATGTACAAAAAATATCGATATTTTAACAGTCCAAAGTTTTCTAAATAGCATCGGGCTTGTTAAAACTTTAGATGCTGAATTTTATGGCAAGGACCCTTCCATGAATGTTGTATTTGTATGGGTTTCGCTGCCCAGTTGAACAGTGCACCACAACTCCAGAGTGGTTTGCCTTTTTGCAAACCTAAGACCAGATCCAGACCTCAACTGGACCTCCACGTCATTTCTGCCATTTCTTAATTACACTTGAACTGAGGAACCACTGAAAACACTTTGCTATCTTCTTATAGCCTTCTCCTGCTTTGAGGTCATCAATTATTTTAATTGCCAGAGTGCTAAGCAGCTGCTTAGAGGAGCCTATGGCTGCTGACTGTTGAGACAAGCCAAGAAATTTGCATCACCTGACTTTCTTAACGATGACTGTGAACAAGTCATAGCCCCAACAAGCTAATTAATGTCTGAGACCTTGGTAAAAGCCATCTGAGAGCTCAAACCTCCTGGGGTGCCCAAAGATTTGCATGGTGCTCCTTTTCTTCTTTCATGCTAAAACTGTACAAAACAAAAATTAGACAGTATGCTTCTGCTCACCTAACTATTCACAGTACCAGCAGTTCCCAAACTTTTATATACTTTTTCCATATAGTGAGGGGAAGAGAGCTTGTCGGAGAGTCTGTGAAGAAGACAGAGAGTAAAGCAGACAAAAGGTGTTTTTGGAGAGAGAGAAAGAGAGGGAGAGAGAGAGAGAGATAACTTGGCATGGGACTGATGACCTTTTGTCTGTCACTGTGCTGCGTTAGCCAGTCAGCATGGCTCTGAAACAGCATGAGTGCTCAGAAATGCCACACGTTAGCAATCACAGCTAACCCAGACAGCTAGTCCTGATCTCTGCCTCACAGAAGAAGGCTCAAAGCACATTACACATTACTGCCTAGCCCATCCATTTAACTTTACATTATCATTAGTGAGTGCTGCTGAAGTTGGCTCATAAATATCAGTGGGAGATACTGATATAACGAAGTTCCTTCCGTTATAATTGCATCCGTAGAAATTGGATATTCACAAGCTAATACGTATCATATCATTTAATGACCTGCTGCGATGGTAATATCCAAATGAAAGTATTTATTGAGACACTTTTCAGAAGTTCACGACTTTGATAACTGAGGTGTTTTTTTTATACCTCAAACACCAAACTCAGGTTTTTTGAGTGTTTTGCGAACTGTAAGAGTTTACTTTGGAGACCATCTGGCATCCCTGGGGAGCATGTTCCTTTGATTAAGAGAAGAAGTGCCACAGCACCGTCTGCAGTTAGATGACTTCCACTCATGAACACTTTGTAGTTCCTCTCTGCTGGGCGGAGGAGACAAGGCTAACGTTTTTCTTTCTCAGTCTCCGTCTCTCTCTCTCTCTCTCTCTCTCTCTTTCTCTCTCTCTCTCTCTCTGTCTATCACTTGCTCTTTCAAGTATTACTTTTTCACCTGCATCCTTCTTGCTCTTTCTCACACTTACAAATACACACGTACACACATGCACACAGCACACCGTGTCTTTCTGAAGACCAATTGTTTATTATATATTTTTAACCCCTTATTTACTAACTGTAAACAATCCACGAATAATAAGCATGCTCTAAGAAATTAGGTTGTCTATTGTTTGAGATATGTACAGGGACACAGAATTCACACAGAATCCTTTCGGTGGCCATAGCTTTATTGGCTTGGTAGTTAAGAAAGTAGGCCAGCATAAGCAGGACACAATAATAATTCCTTGAGTGGCTGGGCTGTGGCCTCGGAGAGCGTGGCGATGATGAATCTGTGTGCCACGGTACATTATGGCAGGATAAAAGAACAGAGGGGTGAAGGACAGTGCCTGCTCTGAACCTTAATCAGATGCAGATCAGACTAAAAGCATCGGAGCAGCAAATCCCCGCTCCAGAGCACACAAGAGCTCCGCTCCGCTCCGGCCACCCTCGCCTCGCACACCCCCTCTTTCTGTCTTTCTTCTATTTCACTCTTCTTCTTTTTTTTTTTTTCCTTTCCGCACTCCCTCTCTCCCTGAGCCCTTCAGAAAAGGTTGGGAGATAGATTCAAGTCTTTATTGAAAGATCATATGGGATGACTGCAAAATCCCATTACTTGTTGATTAAGTATTGATCCCACCCCCAAGTATTAACAAGTAAGCTAATATGGAGTGACCCGTGAGACCAGTGGCTGAGGAGCAGAGAGATCAGACGGTTTGGTGGCATGGGGGGTGGGTTGGTGACTGACGGGGGGGTCAAAATAAAATAAAAAAAAGAGAAAGGCATGGAATGAAGTCAATTGATATTTTGAACAGATAGAGAGAGAGGGATAGAGAGAGAGACAGAAAGAGAGAGAGTGAGAGAAGGAGAGAGAGAGAGGGAGTGAGAGAAATGTGCTGCATTAGACATGTGAGTGAGCTCCTGGCTCTTGGCTCTGGTTAAAATGTCACACTTCACAGTGTGGATCAATGGGTACTTTATTTCTCTGACGTTCGCTTATTACCATTATCAGACGACTCCCCTCTCCTAACTCCTAATGACCCTCACTGAACCGCAAGCCTTGCTCACAATGAAGGCTTGAAAAGATTGCTCCACATTCCTCCTGTCCAACTCGAACCCTACATCTACCCATCCCTACATAAACTAGAAGACCTCTTCTCTTCAACTCTAGGCCTGTTCTTCAGTTATTAACCATGAGGCTTACTGGTGTGGTACTACTATGACTTAGTCAATAACTATCATGAAACTACCATGATCATATAAGTACTTGACTTGAGAGTGAGGTCCTGGCAAACACAGCAGTGTAAACCCTTTAATGCCCATTCTGTAGGGCCCAAGCGATGCCCCCTTCTACCACCCATTCAGCATTCATACTGAAAGTCATACACACTTTCAGGGGGTGACATTCAGTGTAGGAAGGGCACCGCAACAAGGTTTGGTGCAAATAATTTTCTCTCATGGGACTAAAGTGTATCGGCTCATGTAGATGTGCTGCCAGCTGCATTGTTGTGCTTCAGCAAAATGCAAACCCCATGAGACTGGGTAGCCAAATATGGACTGGTCCCCCCGCTTCCTACACTTCCTGATGATTTGTATTAAAGATGGACTGATCCCGTTGTTTCTCTCCTGATGCAGATACTGTTATCTGAACTAAGAGTGTTGATTGATATGGAATACCGACCCTATCCCAGTGCTTATATGTCACTTTAGCAAAGTGTACATTTAAAAAAGAGGTGTATTAAAATTAGGGTTGGGCGGTATACACTTTTTCATACCGTCTGAAAACATTACCGCAGTATATGGTATTACCAAGCAGCACAGATGGTTCTACGTTTATGTGGCTTCTGTGCAACCTCATTCTGCATTGTTTTAAAACCAAATCAATTAACAAATAAATGTTAAACCATGAGTATGACAAAACAAATGGTAAACTGCTGTGAACCAGGAGAGAGAAGTTAGTTAGCATTAATATAGTTAGTATGATGACAGTCTGCTCACCACAGAACACTTGAGATTCAGGCTGACAGAAATCCCACTTATAAACATTTAGATAAATGTCTTTTTAGATAAATTGTCTCGGCCACCAATACACCAGAGCAGATGCTATGGGCTGACTGACACGAGTATAAACTCATGTCTGAGAGAGCGAAGTCGAGTGATCGATGTTGGGAGTAACAGAGAGGCAAAATGAGACCAGTTTTCCCATGTTTGGACTCTAAACTGGATAGCTAGTCTTAGCTAGCAGGCTAAACACATTACAGAACAGATTGCGTTCCAGTGGGTAGACTGGTTCATCCAGGTTTGCTTGCTTTCTGTTTTATTCAGACTCATTAGCATGTCATTAAACTTGCAGCTACGGTGGGCCTGTTTTTTTCTCCAGCTGTTTTTTTTTTTGAGCGTGACATCACCAATCACTGAGCTCCCACAGCACCCCCATCCTGTTGCTCTATTAAATGCATGTGAATGAATTTGCTATTTTGGTTGTGTACAGGATAGACCCAGAACAGAAATCTAACACATCAGAAATCTCGGAATTATTAAAAACCATCCTCATTTGGAGATATCGTCACAATTTTTAAATGCTGCCATATACATATACATATATAATGCCATATATTACTGTTATACTGCCCAACCCTAATTAAAATGTACTAAAAGAACACATTGCAATGACCAAACTGTAAATAATTTCACTCTAAAAGGTTTTCATACTATACTACTTTACTATTATACTCTATACACCACACTTCTGATACAAAAAAACAGTAAAAAAAAAAACATTGCTAAGATACCCATTCACCATTAGCACATCTGAAACAAAACTCATATCTCATCAGGCCAGTGCTCTTCATTGATGTAAAAAACAGACTGATAGAGCAGAGGATAAACTGGCCTCCACTATTTAAACCGTGGCAACTGTTAGGCCCACCCACCTGTGTCCACCTTTAAATATTCATATTTCATTTAAAACTCATCAGCTCGGAAATCCGCACCTTGTTCACCGTACCCTGCAGATAAATCACATCAGGAGTTAAAGGCCACGCAATAAACAGATTGGAGGTCTTATTGTAATTGTCATTTGGAGCCTTGTTTTTTATGTAAAGAGGAGGAAGGACAATGATATGACTAGCGGATGAAGCCAAGCGTGACACTGTGGGAATTTTCATATTTAAATGGGAGAGAGAAAGAGAGAAAAAAGAGAGAGAGAGGCAGGATTTGTTATTCCGGCGCACCGTTTGCTCAGTCGATACATGCACAGATTATTCAGATTAGCGAGAGGTTTAACTCCGCTCATTGACTTGATGAAGGTTTTGTCCGGTTAAAAAGCTGACACAGTCCATTACAACTAACATTCCGATATTGATTAAACCATTTCAGGGGCCGGCCTTCTCCGGAGAGCAACTTCAGTAGGCTCTCTGGCTCTCGCTCATTATCATTCACACACTCGCGCTCTCTTGCGCTCACGCTCTTTTTGTTATCGTAGCTTTCTGAAATATGCGTCCGTTATCTAAGACCTTTAAGACTCTATGGCCGACGTTGTCAGCAAAGGTATTTGAGTAAACCCACCGTCAATATGACATGTGTACTCATCACTATAACATACACAAGGCAGGAGACCAGGCTTTCTGCAGAGAGCCTGGGTTCTGGGTGAGTGGATTCTCTTGGACCTCGGTGTTCACCACAGCTTGGACACACAACACTGGATCAAAGAGTACTGCCTCTCTCTGTCTAGCCACTCTCTCAGAACACGTGCCATGCTGGAAGGACTGTCTCTAGCTGAGGTCTCCTAAAAGAAACATCGCTTGATTGCCTGGGCGCCTCTCGCCTGATTGCATTCTGAGTGAGAAATTACTGGTCGTTTGCCAGCTTGCTGCTCACTGGCTCGCTGATTACCTTTACGTACCTCATTGTTTGTATTAGAATGTAAATTCAAAGAAGCAAGGCCAAAAGCTTTTTAACACCACCATCTTCTGAGCGATCGCTAAGAAATTCTCTGCTTGTCTTTCGCCTCTACAGTGAAGTCCATGTTTACTGGCTAGCCCAGTTAATTTCCCTCTTTTTCTGTTTATTAGCGATTCAAAGTTCTAATAAGCATGGAGGCCAAAGTGGATGAGGCGCGATATTCTTCAGCCTAATGGCCAATTAAGCCAAGCTAAATGAGAAGGTAGGAGATTACTATCTACTCTAGCCTCCCCCGAGACAGGGGAAAAATTGATTCAACCCTCAACCTTTCGCTTGGTTACTGAAAAGAGGGGCTTCTTCTAGGAGCTCCAGTGATGGAGTTAAAATAGGTTGTTGGACAACATCTAACAGGCTTCTGTGACATGCATAATACCATTTAAACATAAACCCACACCAGGTATTCCCCCCTTTATTTATTATTTAAGTAGGAAAGACAGAAAACCTAAAAGTACATCTATGGAATAACATAAAAAAGAAAAATCCAGTAGCAAAACAGTTTCAAAGCAGAGAGTGAGAGAGAGAGGGAGAGAGTGAGAGAGGGTGAAGGATTGGGGGGGTGGGGCAGCTTTGTACGCCATACTGTATCAATTTTGCTCAGTCTAAATGACCTAAATAAAGAATTCAATACAGGGACCCAATAGGAGGCTTAGTCCACATATTTATTGAATCCAGGCCCTTTGTCCGTTGCCAAAATATTCTGTGGTTTTCTGAAGTTTAGACTACAGTCCTGTGATCCATGATGGATTGTAAATCGGATCCCCTCCTATAATAAGCAAGACTGGAGCGTGGTGGCATTCCACAGCCAGGGAATATAGAGGCTCTAAAAGACCGGAGCACACTGGGTCACACAATGGCTTGATTGACTGAATCAGATGTACGGGATGGGCCTGCAGAAATCAAAGCAGGCTCATTTAAACACACGTCAGGAAGAGACAGACAAGTCAGAGCTCGGGAGTTCTGAAAAAGCAGCTCCAGTTCCTGTGAGTCAGTGAGGCTCACTCAAGGCCAGCACATGAGCGCTAGAGGAGGACGGAGAATATTCCTAATATTCATAACTATTCCAGATCAAGAGAGCGAGAGAAACTGAGAGCGAGAGAGAGAGTGGAGAGTGGTATTATTTCAGGGAAGACAGTGGGTACTCTTTCTCTTTATTATACCCACGTGGTGAAAATTGCGGTGTCCCCTCCCCCCTCCGTGTTTAGAAGTGGAGGACATCAACATGCACAGCGTGTAATGATGTCAAAGAGCTATTTCATGGTGAATGTTTGGTTTGAATTAGAGGCCAGCGGGAGAGCGCACTCTCACACACTCTCAACCACCCTCGCAGGGTCCCTTTGTTCCTCCTTGCTCTGTGCTGCAGATGGGACCTCCGCCTCTCTCACTCTGACACACTGTCCCTTTGCCTCTCTCATTCCACCGTTATATATTTATATACACGTTCTTTAGCACAGTCCTGAGTCCTCACAATCTGAGATGGGAGCACCTGCACAGGCACAGACTCATGGGGCGCATGTATGTCACATATGCATTGTACCACAAAACCAGTTAACTTATTTGTTTGTTTATTTATTTATTTAAGAATAGTTTGTTCTGACAGAACAACATCCTTAAAAATAAAGGTTCCAAAGCAGGATCTTAGTGTGATGCCACAGAGGAACCACTTTTAATGGTAGAAGTCTTTGGCGTAGGACCCATTATCGGTACAGGTCTTGTAAACATTGGCTCTTGCAGTTCCTGCTGTACATGGAAGACAGGGGTGGAGCCAACCCCATGGGAAACCAGGTGGGACCAAACTGCTGCCGATGGGAAGAAAGAAGGGGGAAAGATGAAACATCACATGAAAGCAGCAACACAGGCGTGTAAGTAGAGGACTTTTCAGGTGGAAGTCCGGTGGAAGCTGGTGATTGGTCAAGGTAAAGGTGACATTGCATGAGAGTCTCCTGGTAGAACCTTCACTGCTGTGTGAATGTGAAGATCCTTTTTTAGGATCAACATGTACAGTAAAAAATAGTGTAAAATCTTACTGAAGAACTGAAGAACCTTCAGGAAGTTGCTGTAGAACCTTTACATTGTGTGAAAAGGTTCCTCACACTCACAAATTTTGTTATTCTTTTGTTCTTTAAGGAAAAGGTTCTATGAGAACCCTTTGGGCACCTTTTGAAAACTCTGATTTAAATCTCACTAATAAAACAAAACGGTTTTGGCCATTCCAGCTTTAAAATACAAAACCTGAGCTCTTACAAATTAAGAGTATTCTCAGTAGGGATGTTGAGGCTGGAGAACTGTAAGAAATGTAAAGATGTAAAAATTATGCTCCTATACCAAGAAATATGAAAAGAAATATATGTTTCTAAAATAAATCACCTACTCCAGCTTTAATCACAGCATGCACTCAAGCTGGCAGAACTCCTCTGATGAGTGGTCTGGACACCAGCCTCTATTATAGGGATAACAGCTGACCTTTTGTACAAAGCCTTTAACATAATCTATGTCACAAATGTGCTTAAATTTCAACATTTACCTATAAATAACTCACATAATGTTGTCTCCCAACTTTTCTTTGCCACAACAAACTTACTGTTGTTTCTTTGCAGGTTTGATGCAAACTATTCCTCTTCCTCTCTGTATGTATGTGCATATATAGACCTGACACATACTCTCTAAAGAGGACACACCTGGACAGAAATCCGCATACACACGCTCAAACAAACATAGCGTGCACAGATAGGTCTGGATTAATGGTACAGACGAAAAAACTTGCATGACCACCATCTCAGTTAAGAAATACACCACACATTTCAGATGTGTCTGAAGGTGTGCTTTCATCTGCGTCATCTCCCATCAATACATTCCTCAAGATCAGAAGAGAACAGTTGTAAAAGTTCCCGGTAAATTTTTTTTTCTCCATCCAGAGGAAAGGAAGGAAGGAGTAAAGGATGATCTGTGAGCTGAATGTGGATGGAGGGGAGCTGACATGGCTGAATGAATAAATGTGGAAGTTGGAGAGAGGGAAAGGACAGGAGCGCAGAGCCCGGCCGTCTATGACCTTTTTAAGATCCCAGTCAAACGGATAAATAAGATCCCGAGGTGACTGTCATTTACAGGTCGGCTATTGATGTGGAGCCGGCCAGCCCTGAGAGAGCAGGCCACTCCGCCCGTGAGTGAGGAAACAGTACAAATACACAACATCACATCACAGCACACACACACACACGCACCATCGGATGATACACCACAAACGGATGGAAAGCATGGTATTGTCAGAAAGCAGGAGTAAGGTGAGGGACAATGTTGATGGACACTGCGCTATCACACTGTGGAAATTCTATATGAATATTCATGGAGGCTTTAAATAGACTAGCCAGTTTTACAGGGGTATACATGCTCTCCCTATCCTTTAAAAACCTTGTGGTCCTAAGGGTTAATTTACCCTGTTTAAAAGAACAGATCCACAGAATATCATGGGAAACCTGGAGCCATGCAGCCCATACAGTTTAGTATAACTACAAAACAATCTACTTCTGCCATTCACTGATTTTCTGATGTCATTAACATGATAACACACACTACATGGACAAAAGTACTGGGACATCTGCTCATTCCTGGTTTCTTCTAAAATCAAGGCTATTAAAAAGAGTTCATCTTGCTGCTGTAAGTAAAAGCTGGAGTTACTGTCTCTACTGTCCAGGGAAGGCTAGGTTTTGTAGCACTGCTGTGAGGATTTAATCACATTCAGTGATGAGAGCGTTAGTGAGGTCAGGATGTTGGATGATCACCACCCCACCCCATCCCAACTCCCAACTCATCCCAAAAGTATTGGATGGACCACCATCAACACTGTTCCCCTGCTCCACAGATCAATGCTGGGGGCCTTTATACCCCACACATTCATGCCAGGCATGAGGCTCATGTTTATTTTCTCCAGAGAGTCCTATTTTAATGGCAATACTTCTCACAGGGACTAGACAAGCTGTGTGTGCGCATCTGCACAATGGGTGTAACTTAAAGGAGCTGAATAAATTCATTTACAGAGGTGTCCACAAACATTTGGACATATGGTGTACATTCGTCTACTTAACCTACACCAATTTAGCCGTGTGTATTTACACTGAAGCTATACAGAGTGTTTCAGGCTTGACTGCTTATTGAATAAGTCATAATATTGTTCCAATCAGAATGGAGGCTATTTGCATACAGTCTTAAAGGAACAGTAACTGTTTCTGTTAACAGCCTGTTCAATTATAAGTGATAGAAAGCGCTTGGAAATGGCCACGTAATTATATATATATATATATAAGGGGTGCATTTAGTTTTCTCACGCCTTTCTCTCACGTTTCTTGGCTCAGGGCAGAAACATGGCTCACCCCTTCAAAACAATGGATACTTCTCCTGTCATTTCTCTGCTTCCGCTCCTCTCTCTGAGCCACAGCTAATAACGTGGCATGCTTTCTTAACTTATGGTCAAGGATGCCTCACTTTAACTTATCACATGGAGAAATGGCAGTGACAGGACTGCTGCAGGCTGATGTTCTGGGGAAAACTAGCATAAGCTCCTTATCATAAAACATTAAGTTTACGCCCAAAGGTGAATGCTTGTGTCAGTTTCTGAGGCCTCCTGGAAATCCCTGCATCGATGTGACAGGTCAGTGCACAAAACTAGCCCGTAGCCGCAGGACGCCACGTATGCATGTGCACACAAACACATGTACACAGATATGCACACACACACACACACACACACACACACACACACACACACACAGACACACACACCCTACTGTAGACTTTAATTGCCATAATTTCTATTTCAGCAGTCAGGCAGCTGTCAAAAAACCCCCCAAAAACAATGAGGTTCATTCAAATCCAAAAATAGGCTGATTTCAAAGCCCACCATTTCTCATTACTTCTTAAGAAGTCCCATATGGCAGGTATTTATTTCAGGATTTGGAGAAACTTACTCCAGTCAATCCACCTATTGACTATAGATCTAACTGTGTTTGTTTACTTTGCACAAAGAATGATTTCCATGTTTGTTGGCTTGTTAGCTTAGACTCTATGTTTTACTCTTAAGAAAATCATATGCTTTCATCATTGCTATTCATTAAATTAAATGGTGCATGATTTATTCATGCTCAAAAGAGGAAAAACAAGCCAAGGTGTGCAGCACACCTCTAACTCTGGAGAGTTAATTTGATAATGGCAAGTGTGGTCTTTTGTTCTTTTATTTTTTTAAATGTCCTGCTTAACATGAATACAAATATCCCAGTTTTTCCAAGGTTGAGCACAACTTTTTAACACAAATCCAGAGGATTCAGACTTACTGCAGGCTGCAAGCAATGGCCTGTTTAATACACACCACCCTGCTAAATCATTTAGACCAAAGTGCATATTTGCAATGCAGTCCTTGATCGATTAAAAGGGTCTTGTAGGGGTCAGAGTGGATGCCTGGAGGAGAGCTAGAGTCAAGCATAATTCTGGGTGTCAGACTGCTGACATTTGGGATGTACAGAAATGCTCCTCATTCAAAATCTAGGTGCTAGAGGCGTATGTGTATGTGTGTGTGCGTGTGTGGACATGCCTGTGTACAATGCATGCACTGGCATGGCTGTACTGTTATGAAAAAACATTGTATATCCATGATGGTAACTTTTAAAGTAGGTTAAGCTAGCGAGATTTAATTCTGCAACTTATGGCCATTTTTATTGGTCTATTCAGCATTAATGTTTCACATATTGGTGTTTACAAATGCTGCAAATGCTGCTAAACATCACACTGTTGTGGTTACAAACCACCACAGACAATATATATATATATATATTATTATATCTTTTATTATTTATTAATCTTTTATTAACCCCTATAAACTGCAAAGCACAGTGGGTGGTTCAGACTTCAATTCTCCTCACTCATAATCACATAACCATTAAATCACAATTCATTAGTATTGATTCCTTAGAGCAATAACTCAATAGTAAGTCATTACACACTGCACACGGCGCAAATAAACGGCTGGAAAATGCACAATATTTTTGCACACTATTTATTTGCCTGAGCAAACCACAGTGCAGTTTCTTTACTTGACGTTCTGCTGTTTTTTCACACTGCAACAAAGCAACAGACAAATGTCTTCAAGTGCAAAAAGATGTTATTTCCACCTTTTAAAACAGACGCAACTGGTGACGTGCCGAGGGACACTTTTAAGAAAGCAAAAGGAAAGCTGTGTTCCAATAGCTGGATGACTTCCTTCTCCATTTTGCCTGTTTGAGTAATTAAGGGTGTAACGATACACTCAGCCCACGATTTGATCTGATTCAATTTACAGTACTTGCATAATCTACTGATCTACTAGTTGTAGTAATCTAGTAATCTACTAATTGGGCTTTAACTGAGAGGAAGGTGGACTTTATTGCATGACATCTGAGATGGCTGTTCACAGACTTTGCTATACAAACAATGAAATTGAACATTGTTACTCCTTCATGATGCAGACTGTTCCATACATCCATGTTACACCCGTGCTGGTACTGGAAACTTGTAGCTGAGCAATTAATGCAACATATTTGACCCACACACACAAATATGAGGTCAGACAGAGACTTTAGCATATCACCAGTATCCACCAGTAAGTTATTTTGGAGGATTTGCATCGCTCCATTCATCATGACATGTTTGCATAACATAAAGGACTGCTGGCACATTCCAGCTGTCTATAGAAATACAAAATTATAAACTAAACATTTTGATATTACAGCAGTGACACATGTGCACCTCTCAGAGCAGATCAAGCTTAGAGAAAGCACACACACACGCATTTAAATGAACTAGATTAATCCTGTTCTGACACACCAACAAAATGTCCCGTGATTAGAGACAGAGGGAATAGCAGGACTGGAGTGGCCCCTAATGTAATGCGGCCCACATTGTGTGGATGGAGTGACCCATATGTGCGGTGCGGTAGTGGGTCGGTGCCGGTCCCCACTGCTCTTCTCCTGCCTGCCTGCCCTGGCTCCCACTTCTGGGCTTGGCCAGGCCCCTGACGAGGCCATCTTAAAAATGCTCTAAGATCCTCTGTCCTTTACTGTCTCATTCAAAGAGCTCCATCTTTAATATTCAGCGCCGCAAGATGGTGGGAGCATTTGTTCCCTCCGCCACATTAAAATAGCCCAGAATCGCACTCCAAGCTTGAACTTGAGTATCCAAAGTGGGGCTGTAAATTTGCCGTATCAAGGTCATGCTGTTTTTTTTCTGCTCTTACAGAGGAGCGCTAGCAAACTAGCAGAATTTATGCATGTTGGGATTTACAGTAATTGATAGTGTAATGCTGTCAGTCTTACTCTCGAAGGTCAGCCTCATTCACAACCCATGTTCTTCTATATAACTTGCTACAAGCAGATTGGAGAGTACACACACTCACACACACACATACACACCCACACAGCCACGAAATAAGGTATGATGAGGTGCAGGTCTTGTCTGGAGAGACAGAGTGGCTGAATGGCCTCGGGCCTGCTGATCTCTGTCTAAATGATGGCCACACTCTGGGCTCCTCTGACACTCTCTCTCTCTCTCTCTTGTGTGTGTGTGTCTCTGCATACTGCTATATGGATCTCATTTCAAGAAACAGCTTAAAGGGGCAATTAAAGAATAACCTTGAAAAATAAAATACCCAAGGCCAGAAAACACTGTTTTGAAGTGTGGTAAAGAAGTCTTCTACCAATTAACATCATAAGCCAGGTACAGAATTAAGTATTCCTATTCATCTGCTCAAGAAAAGTGTAAACTTCTCAAGCTATTATTATTATTATTATTATTATTATTATTATCATTATTATCATTATTATTGTCTAATTCCCCAGCCCTATAGGTGCCCCTATTTAAATTAGCACACTGCAAAAGAGCAGATAAAGAGTGAGATGGGAGGAAAAAGTTATTGAAAATAATGATTTGTGTTTTCATGATAAAAAGAGCTTTTGAGTGGGTGCTATTTTTAAAGCTTCTTCTTTTGCTATTCCCTCCTTTTCTCTTTGGCCTAAACACTAAAGCTCATGCAGTATAGTTATTTTGTCAACTTATACAGGATGGTTTTAGAAAACAAACAAATAAATAATAAAAACATTAAAGACATAGATAATAACAAAATAGGCACATCTTGTCCCATTCATAACCCAGCCCATGTGTGGACGCAGTCTGTTCAGAATTCATTGCTTTAAGGAGTCATAAGAAGCCCAGACTGCTATTTAAATGTGTCGCAATACTGGGCAGCCAATTAGAATAGATGTTATTTCTGTCATCACTGTTGCAACAAAACTGGAAAATGTTGTAAAGCCAATATACATTATGAACTGTCAATGTAAGCTAACCTCATAAACAGCCTCTGGCCCGCCAACGAGGCAAAAGTGTTATTACAAACGTCCAAGGAATAGCCCCACCAGTTCGTACAAAAGTCCCTGTAACTCCTGAATAATATACCTTCGTGTCTGATAAGCTTTGCTGTGTTAAGGGGTAAATGTGCACTATATGTCCAATGTCCATGTTTCTGGCCACCCCTTTTAATGAAAGCATTCAGCTACTTTAAGCTGCTGACACAGATGTGCACATGCACACACACACACTGGCCCTTGTACAGAAATACTACCAATGGAATATGGAGTGTAGAGGGGTATACCCCCCCCCCCCCACACACACACACACCCCCACTGAGCTGTGGAATTATGTTCTCCAGAAAAATGGTGCTCGATCCAATACTTTTGGGATGAGTTGCGGAGTTCGCGATAAGGTGGGTGGTGATCACCGAACTCCTGTCCTTAAGTGCAATTAATTCCTCACAGAAATGCTCCGAAATCTAGTAGAGAGCCTTCCCTGGACATTAGAGACAGTTAGTCCAACAAAAACAGGATAAACTCTTTTTGAACACCCTTGGTTTCAGGAAAACAAATGAGATGAGCAGGTGTCTCAATACTTCTGTACATAACATTTTAAGTTTGTGCTATTTTGACTGATATAGTCCTCATGAAATTTGAATATGGTGTGAAAACAAGTTGAGCTGTTAAAGTCAAGTCATTCTAATAAATGATTGTTGTTACCAATTCAAAATAAAATGCATGTATTGCCATAGACTTTGATTGGGAGAACGATGCCCAGATGCAGTTTTATAGGCCTATTTTGCCTCATTTAAAAACACATGATGGACTGGTTTACGGCACTGTGACAACTCACGGTAGCCACATAGCTTTGCATTGTAACTGTTATTCTTTTTTGCAATTATTCCTGAGTCTTACTGGATAGCGTTACCATCCTCTCTTGGTTCTTCATTCAGCACCGTATGCACTTACCTATATAAAAAGAATGTAGTAGGGTCTGCTAATGTTAGCTAGCACTTATACCTGCTAGTTTTGCTGTCTTCTCCATGATATGCACAACCCCCTGTGGATACCCGCTGTGACGCTTCCGAAAATAGGATCTTCTCATCTCATCATCTAGTATTAGCTATTAGCCTTTACAGCCTTAGTCCCATATTCTCCTAAAGTATCTGTTGGGTTAAGCTTTAGCTACTAGGCTGAGTGGGTGTAAATTTGGGCGGCATGAGTCAAGACTGTTACAGTAACTGTTTTGGGTTTTTGGAACTGGTCTGATTTACAGCTCTATTATACTTACATGGGTTTTACTATTGAATGAGGGGACAACAGTGTTTAAGATTTAAGGTATGTACTGAACTCTCATTCAACTATGCCAAGGAAAGTACAGTTTTCCTTACTAGGGCAACCTTTAAGAAAGCAAATCTCATTTGAGACATTCCTCATTGTTCATTGCCCATGCAAATATTTACAAACTAATGTCCACTGTGAGCTGTGTATGGCTTTATGTCCACTACGGTGGTTGAAAGAGAGCAGTAGACTGATAGACTAATACAGTAGACTAATAGTTGCATATTGTGACAAAGGATAACCATAACAAAGAAGAAAAAAAGTCACTTTACATTTCTACAGACATTGCAACGAGTGCAGTGAAATAAGAGGAAGTCTTCATCCATGAAGAGGACATTAAATAATGAACCTGGCACTGCTGACCAGCCCATTAAGCTGAGCCTTTATGGGCCATTATGCACTGGGTCAATGAACACACAAGTGCAAGCTCTCCACAGCCGGGAAGCAACATACCCCAGGCTGGCACACAGCTTTTTAGATTTTGTTTGTGTGTGTATGTGGCTATATGTGTATATAACTGAGACTGTGAGGACAAGCACTGAGAAGGCATGATGTGTAGCTGAACGTGGCCTTGTTGGGGCCAGGCTGATGTGAATGAGGGATGGGTGATATGATGATATGATATGATATCATTATCATAATAACATGTGTCACATATGTCATTCTACTATTCTCCAGGCCCTATGTACCACATTTCAAACTGCAGAGGAGCCCAACACTAGGCATTAAAATGCAAAATATGGCCTGATGCACAAATATGTAGCATTTGTACCTTAAAATAAAAGCTTCAAAATCATGTTGATGCTCCACTGACTCTATGGATGGAGTACAGAGCCACTATTTTTCAGCATGCCAGAAACTGCACTAAGTAACTTGGGCGGAACAACACTTGCGAGAACTGCATAACACTGCAAGTTATATTTGCGTACAATCCTGTAATATTAATCTACCCTAGTCCACATGCTTCTCTCGCTTCAGATGCCAGTGTATGTGAAAAGCATGTCCTTTAGCGGTGGCTCAAAGCTCAAATCCCACTTCCCAGGAGCAAGAAATGCCATTCTTACATAATGCTGCTTTAACTCTGGTGTTTTTGCTAAGGTGGAAAATCAGCGTGATGTAATGTGATGCAGCAAAAACAGAGACGGGGCCAACTCTCAATCTGCGTTCTTGTCTGTACTTGTGTTCTTGTGGACCAGTGAAACGTCATTACTTGCAGCCCATTCAAAAGCTCACATCTAGCCATGTACAGTCTGAATGTCCGGACGTGTTCTGTTGTTGACTTGTGTGGACTTGGCACAGCCAAATATCCCAGAATGCATTACACACAAGGCTGCTGTTTCAATTGCAAAATTACCGTACAGCGTCCTTGCGTCCTCAGGAGTTTGCACTCGCAAGTCGAACTTGCCAAGTCATTACTACCAAGTACACCAGTCCGAACCTGCAGTATTGAGAATCTCCCAGGGTGTTCTGAAGTTGAAGATGTGACACTGGCTAGCTACTTATAGAGGTTCATCATCAATTTAAAGGTTCTTCACACTCAGACTTCACATCTTCTGCTGGTCCATTGTGCGCCAACAAATGAAATACTGCTCATTTTAATGCTGTTAATCCTGTTTCCTGATATCTGTACTGTACTGTACTGTCTCTGTCTCTCACAATTATTGTGCTGATATGTAAGGTGTGATTACAGCCATGCTCCTGGGAGTGAGTCTCTGCAAGGATGTAAGACACTCTTACAAAGCAACCAGTGACTCTCCACTCATAGGGTTACCAGTAAACAGAAACACTAGCTTTCAGGAGAGCAAATTAAGTGTGCATTTTAGTGTGTGTGTGTGTGTGTGTGTGTGTGTGTGTGTGTATATGTGTGTGTGTGTGCACTGTGGGGGGCGGCAGGGGTGCAGGGTGAGCCATGCAGCTCCATTCTCCTCCTCGCTGTCAGGAAATATAATTTGCGCCTTCAGTGATTCACCTGGTTCATATGCAGCATGCAAATTTATTTCCCTAATAATCAGAGCAGGAGATTGCCCAGGAGGATTAATGGCATCATTCCTTATGCACCCGCAGCCTCCTGGACCGCTAGGATATTACCCACCTCTGACATGGAAAAATTGTGTTAGTTCTACAGAGAAAACGCCTGGATATTTGTCCTGCTCGACAATATAATAGGCTGGTGCATCATCAGATTGCAATGTCATTTCAAAAACCTTGAATACAAATAATGTACAGTGGGAGAATAGATGGTGCGTTCCTTAATACAGTGGGCTAGTTATCCTTCATGCAGGTATAAAAGAGGTTCTTTGACGCCAGCCCTTATTTAAATGAAGCTCACCGCATCCAGCAGCTCTGGGCTCTATCCTAGGACAGATCCTTCTTGCCCCTCTTTTAATTAATCTTTCTCTCTCTCCTGCTCTCTCTCTCCCTCTCTTTTCCTTTTTTTTATCTTTCCTCTCCTCTCAGAAAATCTCTTTTCTCCCCTCCTTCGCCATTTTAAAGCAAACAGCATGAAATATGTATGGAACGGACAAATTAATTATCCTGCTATGTGGGGAAAACAATGCGGCGGTGGCATGGCGGGTTCGGGAGCTGATCTGTCACCGGGGCATGGGGGGGGAGAGAGTGCAGGAGAAAGGAAAAACCTAATTAACAAGATAAGTGACCAACAGGAACCCTCTGTCAGGAGTCACACCCACCCCGGAGCTTAGCCAGCATGGCCGCCACCGGGGCTGCAGTGTTATCACGCCGCTGCCTGGGCCGCCATCTTGATGGAGCTGCCCCGTTTCTGCTGTGATCTAATGCCGCTCGGTGCTCTCCTCCCCATGAACACTTACGCCAACAAGACCCCTGATCTATGAAAGCAGTGCGTTTGGCAGCAATTCGATCAGCCATGCACATCACGTTTTAAGACACAATATGACCCTTTCTAAGCAAAAGGCTCACTGAGGCAGCAGCAATACACAGTAACTCCAGCCATCGATGTGTAAAGTAAAAGGGGAAGCAGATTAGCTTGTAAAGATTAGAGAAATGGAGAGTGAAAAAAAATATGAATCAATATTTCATCATAGGGAGGAATCCATAACTGGCCTTTGTTTAATTTATGCTTGATATGGTGGATCGCGTTTCCTTGGAGGTTGGTCCTGGGGTTTCCGGAGGGCTGCGGAGCACTCTTCATCAGTCCGGAGCAGACTAATCCTGTCTAACATCTGCTTAATACATCCAGCCCGAGCCCAGCACAAAGTGAACATCACGGTGAATGGATAAGAGGAGACTAGGCCAGGAACGGAAACGCTCTTCATGAAGAACTCTCCCTTCATTCTTTTAACTCTCCTTCTCTCTCTCTCTCTCTCACTCTCTCACTCCCTTTGTTCTTCCCTGAGACCATGGGGTGGCCTGAGGTGAGGTGCAGTATTTTCTCCCTCTGTCACCCACTCATTACAGCTTTGACATCCCCCCTTTGGCTCTCCATCACCAAATTATAGGAAAGAATTCTTCTTGGTGAAAAACGACAGTGTTCTCACCCCGCTATCGTCCAGTGGATGGAGCCAAGAGCAACACTGCGGAGGACCAAGTCCTCAGAGTTCACAGACACTATGCAAACACTGCATCAAGCCATTGCCCAGCACATCCAGCTGAGATAAAAGACCACTCACTTTCTGGGCACATGCTATATATCAACAAGAGCATCAAGTCCCCCCAGTTTGGCCTTTTGCAATACAAAAAACCCAGGTTCTTCTCCACTAGGTCTCTGTTTACTAGATATCCCCTCCATACAAATACAAAGGTCAAGGCTGGGGTCAAGGACAGGTCTCCCTTGAGAGACCTTTTTTTTTTGCAAAGTCTCAGACTCCTTACCAGTCACTGCAGATACATAAGGGGGCATCGCATCTAT
Organism: Salminus brasiliensis; assembly: GCF_030463535.1. NCBI lineage: Eukaryota > Metazoa > Chordata > Actinopteri > Characiformes > Bryconidae > Salminus > Salminus brasiliensis. The sequence goes on along the minus strand of NC_132881.1, from coordinate 34,310,662 downwards.
GGTCATCAGCTTTGGAGAAGAAGGTACAGAACTCACCAGTGACCAATTATACGGAAGTTAGGCTGAGGAACAGTGTGAGAAATGCAACTGATTGGCCGGCCAGGTCTGTGTGGCCAGGACCTGCTATTATGCCCAAAGCACAGAAGCCACGCATGTGGCCATCTTTATGGGCATCATTTCTGCAGGCTTGCATCTCTCTGGAGTTTAGCAGTCCAAACACATTACGAACCCAGGATCCACCTTAAAGAGCCCCTCGAATGGCGGCTACTGGATATAATCAGAAGACAACAGAGCTTTGAGCAAAAGTTTGATGAAGAACAGAATCTCTGATTTTAGCTTATACACAACATCTAAGCCATGATACACAGCATATATGAAGGAGCAAATCCTTCATACATTTGGACACATCTAATCAAAGAAGTCTTTTCTTTATTGTTACTACTTCCCATTTTTTGAAATATTGAATATATGAATGGAATAGTGCAGTGACTCAAAAAAACTCAAATCAAAGGTATCTTATATTTTCAATTCTTCTCATTGGCCCTTCTTGTGCCTTGATGCAGCTTTACACATTCTTGGCATTGAATTAAGCAGCTTTGTGAGGAACCTCCTGGGATTCTTTCCAACAGCACCGAAGAAGTCCCTTCTGCTGACTATTGTATATATGCTGAGCACTTGTTAACTACCTGAAAACCACTTGGTGGAGAGTGTTTCCTTTTGTTGTTGTTCTTGTGTTAGAAATACATTCATACATAAACTATTTGTGAATTCCATTTACACAGTTCATGTATTTAAGCAAATAGATAAAAACTGCTTTAAGAAAACTGCTTTTTTTTCTCATTATTTAATTTTGTTATCTTTTTTTCTTTATTTCTTTTATTTTTATGTGCCAATTTATTTGTCAGGGACAGTGTCCCATGACCTGTAAATGAGACACCGTTAGCCCAAAATGCTAATTTCCACCTGTTATTTAAAAAAGAAATTGATTATTAAAACCAAAAAGTCATTCTTAAATTTTCTGAACGGCAGCGCACTAATAGATTATGCACACACTCTGTGCACGTCAGCCGCTCCTCAGACATGCTCTGTCACCACAGAAGTCGGACTTCAAAACCTCCAAGGCAGCATGTGTTGCCTTCATGAGATGAGGTTGGATTGTTTTGAAATGACCTGTCGTTACCCGGCGTGGCTAATGATTAAGATGTGCACACGTTTAGCGAAAGTTATTAACGACTCTTTTCATCTGAAATGGGATTTATTAAAATGAACGCATAATTAAATTTAGCGATGAGTCACGTTGAACAATGTCAGATAAGGGCTACTTTGATTTTGTTTTAAAGTAATTATGCAGAATTGACATGAGTGAGTGTGGTGCTGTGGCCCCTTTAATGAATTAAATAAGAAAAATAGCCCAAGTTTCAGAGTCTGGCAGGAGTTAATTGCACTGATATGATGGTTACTCCAAATGCTGTCATTTCATTTGTGCTCTCCACTTCTTCCACTTTTTTCTCCTTCGGAGGATTTTTTTGCGGTTTTATTTTCGCTTCTTTTAATTACTAGGGATTTTCAGCGCGCCTGTCATATATGAAAGAACAGATTAACCCCTTGTGATTAATTCGCATTGTTTGTCTCATTAAAAATACAATTTTTAAACAAGTCGCACGGACAAATGTATTTATAGCTCTGTTTATTACCTCTATGGCAGACTTGTCATCCGGCAATGATGTATTTTTTAAAGATAATGGAGATGTCAGGCTGATTCTTTACTTCTCGTCATTTTATGACGAGCCTGATTAGGCTTTATTGCTGCTTGGATGTGTGAGACATGAATGCGTTGTGTGAGAGAGAACAGGTCTAACATTAAAGAGGGAGTACATGAGGGAGTATGTGAGTTGATTTATGGTTCAGGTTTTTTGGACCTCCATTGTTCTGAAAAATGAATCCTACCTGCTTTAAAATGTAAACCCAAGGACCCAAGATAAACTCACTACTGTGTAAGCTGAGCTTTATTAAAATATGAATATTTCATATATACAGTTTCCCCTTCGTAATATATTAACTCACATTTGACCAATCTTGCTCGAAACCATTTCGTTTTACAACCCAAGTGTGTTTTTCAGCCTAATCTGCAAATAAACTGATCACACCCAAACACCCCAAACCACAGTGTAAATTAATAACATGAATATTTATATTTTCAATTGAAGAAATAAATTAAAATAAACAATGAAATATGTTAAATATGCAGGGTGATGGGACTACGTTTACATGTGCTTGCTCCAATATACTGTGTCTATGTGTGTGTGTGTGTGTCATGTGTGCGGCAAATAAGCCATTTGCCATTTGCACATTTTCCGGAACTGGGAAAGTGCTGATGATGCAACAGCAGCTTACCTCTCATACGCTGTCAAAAGAGGGGGGAAAAGGAAACAAGGGGAGAAAAAAGGGGCTGTGTTTGCATATCAAAACTGGACACACCCTCACCATCCTCCACAGAGCAGTCCACATGTCTTCTCTTGCCTCGAGTGTTTGCTGACAGTCTGCTTTTTTTTTTTTTTTTTTTTTTTTTGGGGGGGGGGGGGGAGTGGGGTTTTTGAAGAACTTTCAGCTCTAAATCCTACAGCCAGTTCAGCCTCCACAAACAACACACCACACAAACACACAGAGAAGACAAGCAAGGCTCAAGTGCTCTCCTGCAACAAACGTGGCCTTCACACTCACAGACCCCTGAGTTTACCAAAACATCGCCATGGCGACAGATCTCACAAAAGCCCTAATTTGGCCCCTTGGCCACAACAAGACGCAGGCTGAAATGAACTGTATCGCTACTCCCGCGTGAATATAATAAACTCTCCCGCACCGAAGGAGCAGTGAAAATAAGCCCTGGGTCTAGGTGCCCGGCGTGTGGCACCGAGCTGCACTATAAACATAGGTGCTGCGTTTGTGCAGCCGCAAATAGTGCCTTTCATATGAGGTGAGGAGAGGTTATCAGCATCCTAGCCCTGCATGCAGCTGGCCACGTATTAATTATCACACTCAGTATTCACGCCTGTTTCTCCGAGCCGAGGTGATATTTGGCTGGGGATGTGAGGTCTCATTATTACAGGGTCTGCTCGCCGAGTCCTCTGCTCCTCCTGTCCGCCGAATAAAGAAAGAAATAAATAAAAAAATATAGAGCCACTCGCTGTCCTCTGGCTCCCTGTGGAAATCGGCGAGCCCATCTCAGTGCTTAGCAACCAGCCCTGGGGCCTGTTTTGCACAGCTTAATTCAGATGTGAGTTAGCGGCAGTTGATTGGCTGTGCTGCCCACTCCTCCCTCTCTCTCTCTCTCTCTCTCTCTCTCTCTCTCTCTCTGAGAGAAACGTACAATAGATGCAGAGGCTGCTGCATGTGACAGTAATGAAGGATGGCTAGGACAAGAGGGGGGCTGCACTGGGACTATCCTCACAGGAGATAATGGTCAGTGCGCTCTCTAAGAGCTGTGAACACCATTTAAAAAAAAAAAAAGTTTAGCTCCTCCGTATGAATCAGCCAGTAGTTCCTAAGCAAGTTTCACTCGCTTTAGCTTGAGATTGTTTGAGCTGAAGGTGTTAATATGTTAGTATGTCTGTAGGTCACTGGCAAAAGGAATCTAATATGAGAAACTGTCTGTATTTAGGAGTTATTTGATCATTGCTAAGTCATATCAACCCATATACAGCCTAAATAGAAATAGCTATGGGAAGGGCAAGTCCCAGGGTTCTTGTTTCACAGAGGTTCTATAACTATGAAGAACAGATCTTTTTTTTTTTTTTTTTTTTTTTTGGGGGGGGGGGGGTAATTTTACCCAATTTTCTACCCAATTTGGAAGGCCAATTATCCAATCCTTGCTTATGTGAACTTTCCCCTATCACTAGCAATGCACCAGGACACCAGGTCTCCTCCAACACATGTGAGGCCATCCAGGCAGCCAGCACGTTTAGAGGAAAGCTCCTTAATATATTATCTTAATACAACAGCTAACAGACTCCTGTGCAGACAAACATCCCACTAGGAGTAATGTGGGGAGGAAGTGCCATCAACCCAAAGCCAGTTGTGCTCTCTCAGACTCTGGCTGCTGATGATCATAGTGGCAGCACTCCAATGGACCACTCAGAGCCCAGGAACTGATTTTTGTTTTGTGACTCCAAAGGGCTTGACCCAGATTTCTGACTCTTTAAAGCCTTAATATATTGTCTTATTGATCTTAATATCACATTAGACTCTAGCTACTACTTCTTTTTTTAACAGTATAGAAGGTAGTATTAATAAAATGTAGCATTACAGGGTTGCTATAAGCATTTCTTTAAGTCGAGGCTTCTATTCAAAATGGAAAGACAGAATTACTATCCCATCAATATTAATCCTTTTTTTTTATATATGATTCTATTCTGTATGAACTACAGGGTGCTAAATGCTCAAAATGCATTCCCTAAATGCAGGTACAGTATTTGCGAATGAACAGATTAGTTTGTGATAGTCAAACGTGCTTATTATCATGGCTTTGTTAGAATAAACATGCACATATCAATTTATTTTACTGTTAATGAAGCAAATAAGCAGGTGGAGACACTAAGCTGTCATCATGGAGAGAAAAAAGATATTCATTTCTGCACAGTTTGAATTGCAGTAGTATTATATTGGTGTACACAGTACAGGAATGGATGTAATAACTCCATTGCCTCCCACTGCTACTGAGCGCTGGAATTGCTCAGTCACAACCAATGTGCGTGCGCGTATGTGCGTATGTGTGTGTGTGAGAGAAAGAGAGAGAGAGGGAGAGAGGGAAAGTGGAATGAAATGAGCTCAACATGGACTCACACCACTGAGGCACAGTTTAACATCTTCACTGATAGCGGGTCAATTACCTGTGTGTAATTGCAATAATTCCAATAACGCTGCAGTCATGCTTGACAGTTTCCAGACCAGGTCCAGTAATTGCAGGGTGATGTATATGACTGGAATCAAAGGCGTGCCACTGGATCTAGGTTTTGCCGTGCGCAGTGGAACCGACAATACTTAATGCAATAAAACCCGGGCTTATTAGCACTGCTCTAAATGGCAAATTGGTGTGAATACCAAATTGTTCAGGTTATGATTGAGGGGAGAAAAGTTGAAGAGGAAAGACTCAAGTGAGAAAAAGAGTGATATTTCAGCGGAGGCCTTGCAAAACTCTTGGAATTAACTTAATGTGTTCAGTTTAATGCACTGGCATGCACAAACTGGCCGGACATAAATTGTTTTGTCAGTAGTGCCACTCACCTTGTAGTAATTAAAGTGTCCTGTGAGCTTTAAAACGTTTAACCTGGTACAAATACACGCTACTCTGATAATGACACCTCTTTCAATCTATTATGTTCGTCCTTATCTCAGCCATACACTGTTGGGTAAATTATATCCTTTAGTAGCTGCCATTCACCAGTGTAGCAATGCTGTAATGCATGCATGCCTCTACATTTCCGCATCAAGTTCTCACACATGCTGTCTGTAAATAAGAATCTGCCTTGACACAGTTTCAGCAGGAGAAGAAGCCCTGCTCCCACTTGCACGCACTCAGGCACGCACTACCATGGAGCAACAAGAGGGTAATGTGAGCAGAGTGCGTTTACTGAAGTAATTAAACCCCAAAGCAGAGCGGAGATGGGGGAGAAAACTGCAGGGACAGAGAAATATTGCCCAATAGTGGGGCCGTTCTGTTAATAGGCCCCGCGTGATGATGGATCTTGCGAAGTGGCCTCTCTGCATTAGCAGGAAGGCATTAATAAACAGGAATGGGTTAATAGTGCAGAAAAAGCCAGCAGTCAGACCGTGGGGGTGTGGAATATTCCTTTCTTAAGTCAGCTGTAAGTAATTACACCATGGTGCGCTTCTGACGATTACCATAACAGAGCAATTGGACGTGAAAAATGGATAATAGTATGGACATGGAAGTGTGTTTAGAGAGGGGCTGGGAGAGTTGGTTAATACCATGCATTCTGCTGCTCTCCCAGGAAATGCGCGCGCGGGGCGGGTGGGGGGTAGTGGGGGTGGGGGGCGTGCTGACGATTTCCGCACGTGGGGTTCAGCAGCCCTCTTTTTTGAGGAAGGGGCGACCCTCTGAAACTTTTCAGATTTATAAATTGTGACAAGGCCTCTCCCTCTGTTAACCCCGAGTTTTCTCCTCCATATTTGGCAGCTGTCCATTCCATACATACACACCGCAAGACGTTTCGCAGCCGCACCACACGCAAATGAAAGACGAGAACCTTGAAAGCTTATATGGTCTTGGCTTTGGACCATTAGATTGCAGCGTGTCGTGGAGAAACATGAAACGTTCCTGCTTGTGTTTAATGTTCATGTCTTGGCATTAGGCTGCTCAAATTATTCTGCCTTCACATAGATCCCAGAATAGCCTTTAATCAAACCTACAACTCAAGCAGAAAAAGTAGCTCTCCTATTGGCAGGTTAGTTGCTCCTTAATCTCGCATTAATAACGTTCATATGGAGTAATGAAAATATAATTAGAATGAACCTCCATCACGAGCAGATGGCTGAGACATGCCTTACACATTCCAAAGCTCCATCATACGCTCACACCGGAGCTGTGCTTTTCTCCCTGGACTGGGCCTGTGCCCATGAGTCCATCAAAGGCAGGATAGCCAGCTCTGACATTAAAATGACTCTGACACACACACACACACACACACACATACCAACACAAACACACATCAAGAGGAGCTCACAATGCGGACATTCAGATCTCAGCTGTGACACCCAGGACAGGGGCTGACTTTGTTCTTGACTGTAAAGGATGGAATAAGAAGAAGGCTGGAGACTAAAGCTCAGACATCTCAATCCAAACAATCCCAGTAGCCTCTAGTTGACGGGTCCCACAGCTGGGCTAACACTCCACTCAGGACCACGGGGCTCCAGGGTCGGGGGTCATTCAGCTCGGCACGACTTCCTTTGGGAGTCTCAAAACATTCCTTCTATAACAAAGCCATTCTCACTCACAGGTGTATGGTATGTGAAGTTGTGGGGGGTGGGGGGAAGAAGGAGAAAGACCAACCCACAGGAAAGAAACAACAAAAAAACCAAACAAAAAAAAACAGAGTGACCTTAATAACACTAGATTTAGACCATTGGTATAAACAGGCCGTTTTTCCTGAGTACATTTATATCATGGTTTTACCAGGAGCTTTTTGATTGGCTGCCTTTTTTTACATGCTAAATATGTGCTAAACCGCTGTTGGACGCATGCATCAATGTAAACAAATATCTTGGTTTTTGTGACATCACAAACTTGATTACATTGTGACAATGATGTGACAACCTATTGATTTGGTGCCCACAACATTGTCTTAACGTTGAAATGCAAATGTTGTAAAGTAGACAACACTGGGAAACCCAGTCATGTGGTATCTGTGACATCCCGGGCCTAGTTGTATATATATATTATATTATATATATATAATTAAACACGATTCTTTGTGGCATAGGCCCTTTTAGGCACATTTTGTTCGCTTTCTATAAATCCACAGTGCTTTTTCCACACTTTTAGAGATTTACAGATTGCTAGAATCCACATATATATTATTTCATCTAGTTTTAAAAGAAGTACGAAAAAAGACAGAGATCCTAATCTTTTCATCATCTCGCTAGCTGCCGTTACGGAAGCTTCCTCCGACTGGCTTCTCCAGTAAAGGGAGCCAGAAACAATAGCTCATGTGCAGTGGAAAAGAGCATACCCTGGCAAAAGTTCACACACCCCATTCAAAGAGGCCAAAGCAGGAGCCACGTTTGCCTGGCCAACGTCTAGTGCATTTGCTCTGATATATTTATGTGCATTGCATTATAAGCGAGGGCTGCATGCGCTTGGACAGGGCTGCGAGCTGACGGCTCAATCTGTTGTGTGACATGCAGCCGGCTGTCTGATTCCTGCATGTGTGTGTGTCTGTGTGTGTGTGTATGTCTGGCCCCGGAGCTTGCTCTGCTCTAGCAGAGACGGACCTCTCTATAGTCCAGTCACTTCTGCTCACACTGCTACACTTTACAGCAGACAGGGACATTTTTCAATACAGTGTGTGCATGTGTGTACATGTGTATGTGTGTGTGTGTATGCCAGGCTGATGCAATAAGCTTGGAAGGCCTGAGCAAGGTCAGAACCGAGCAGGCTGTCTCTCCCCACCAATCTTTCCACACAGACCCCAGAAAGTTCCACTTTAAGAGCTCAGGATAAATATTTGTTGACTGTGTGCCATGCGACTCGCCATGCCCAGCCATACTCCGTCTAAAATAAGACACTCAGCTCTGCTTAGGGTCCTTCCAAGGTTCTGCACAGAAAAACAAGGCTGAATTTCTCTTGGAAAGCACACATAATTAGGTCAGTGGCCATTGCCTCCCACACAGGACGATAGCAGAGGACTGAAGACGCACACACAAATGCACAAACATACACTGACTCGAGCAGGTGGTACACAGCACCAACGATAGGGCATATCTGTAAGAGGAAATAATATATATCTCTGAAATAACGTATATCCACGAATGTGTGGTTTTGTATGCATACAGGGCAGTGCTATATTACCTTACCGGCAAATAAAGCATATGCTTTTCATTTTTCTCCACAATTGATCTGCTCTCTATGTATATGTGCCACAGAACTTTCCTCCAGCCTAGTCTCCCTTTTTCACTGGTGTGATTATATGTGCGTGTATCCCTGTGTGTATGTACACGGAGGCTCTCACTCACATCCTTGTCCAGCTTCTTCACAGAGAAGGGTACACGAAACCTGCATACGCATGTGCTTCACCAAAACCTCCCCGCGTCATCACACACAATATAAACTCCACTTTACAACATTTCCTCCAAACCAGCATATTTGACCGCTGACCACTTATTTGCTTGTCCGCTGTCCAGCAGAGATGGAGAGTCATATGGGATTGAAACACAGTCTTGACTGTTTGTTAGCGGTCAGCCTGGAGGCCTGATGCTGGAGGCACTGTACTGGAGAGTCAGCGGTCATGTGCAGAATTCTGTACGCCTATGTGATGGCATGGGTCTCCTAAGCAAAGCCTGAGATGTATATGGTTAACCACCTATTAAAATACACACCACAAACTAGCCACTAACTGCACTCCCCTGTACATTTAACACTGGAAATGCCTCTGTGCTGATTTTCAGTGAAAAGATGGAAGCGATCCAATACATATTTCATTCATGTGGAACAGATCTTTTTCGTCCATGTAATTGTGAGAACAATGGGTGGTTAGCAACAGTAGCACATTAGCACGGTGAGTATTATTCCTGCAGATTTGGTATCATGTTTAATGACCAACTACCAAAACCAGCTGCCTCCACATACAACCTTTATCTAGTTTGTTATTTAAAAAATATGTCCAAATGTTTGTGGACACCCCTTCTAGTGAAAGCATTCAGCTGCTTTAGGTTGCACCCACTGCTGACACAGACGTGCAAATGCACACACACATACACAGCTTGTCTAGTCTCTGAAGAGAAGTATTGTCAATAGAAAAGGACTCTCTGAAGGGTTAAAAAAACCCTCAGCATTGAGCTGTGGAGCAGTTGAACTGTGTTTTCTGGAATGATGGAATGATGGTGGTCCATTCAATTCTGTTTAGGATGAGTTGGGGATGAGGTATGGTGGTGACTATCCAACATTCTGACCTCACTAACGCTCTTGTCCCTGAATGCAATCAAATCCTCATGGCAGTGCTTCACAATCCAGTAGAAAGCCTTCCCTGGACAGTAGAGACACTTACTCCAACAAAAGCACAATAAACTACCCCTAAAATACCCCTGCTTTTAGAAGAAACAAGCAATGAGCATGTCCATGTAATAGTGTAACAGTCTTCTATTAGTACGATTTGATGTTTCCACAGACTACTTGCCAGGATCCCTATCTCCAATATGTTCTCCCAGCAAAAGTTAGCTGTGGCACACATGCACACAAAACGGCATATGAGGACAGACGCTGGTAATCTACATTCTCGAAATCCTCAAAAATGTCAAAATACGGGTTCATGTTGATCCTAAAAAAAAATCTGAAATGATACTATTAATAATTTCCACAGGATCAATACTATATACATTGTCCCATGTGGGGTCTGTATGGTTAGCCCAACTGGCAGCCAGAACATTTTGTCCATGGGTTCCATGTTGGCCCAATATATGGATGCCCTCCAGAGTCCCAGCAGGGTCAGCGATGGGACCAGGAGTGGTTAAACATCAAACCAATCAAATCAAATTAAATTTATTTGTATAGTGATTTTTACTGCCATTATCACAAAGCAGCTTTACAGGAATCAGTAATGGGACCAGAGATCAACACAACATAAAACCTAAAACCCCTCTGTGAGCAAGCCGAAGCGGCAAGAAAAACTCCCTCAGAGCTGGTGGTCGGAACTACTTTACAATTATTGACAACAATTGCCATTATACCACCGCATAAGACTGTTCGTCTGCTCAGGTGTGCTGATTTAATCATAATATAATCATAGTAGAGAAGGTACAAATAATGAATGTATGTCCATGTAAATGGGCAGTGGCAGGAGGGTGGGCAGCTGGTCTGATGTGGGTAGCAGGAGAGGCCAGCAGTCAGTCTGGTGGGTGGGCATCTGGTCTAACGCGGGTGGCAGTGGAGCTCAGCGTTCAGAACAGAGAATGTGAACATTATCAGAGTGTGGTGGACGACTCCTGTAGGTCTACATGGGCCCCATGTGGGTTGTACATTGAATGTGGGGCCTAGATGGGACCCATGTGAGATTGGGGTGAGTTATAATGATGGGGCCCATTTGGGGAAGCCTACCTGGGTTCCAGTAACAACACATGTACAAACCCACCTGGAGCCAACCTAGCCCACATTCCACCCATGTGAGCCCCATGTGAATCCCACATGACCCCAACACCTTTATTAGAGCAGCGTGGGCCATTATAAGTGAAGAGATTCAACAGATAGTGAATATTATTATATGATTTCAGCCTATTCAGTTTCAATAAGACAAGACAACCATATTCACTATTTGTTTAGGACACAGATGGAATTTGGCCTCCACCTTTAGCTCATCCGTGCAGCGAACACACACATAGACTCCAGTGAGCAGACACACACACAATATCTCTGTCTCATAAGAAAAGGTGGCACCAGCTCAACTATAAAGTTATTCTTTGGTGTAAAGTTGTGTTCTCTGTTCACATAGTGAACAAACACACAGAGAAAGAGAGAGAGAGGAAGAGAGAGAGAGAGATTGGGCCACAAAGGCCTTCCCATTGGCAATGTGGCCAGGGTATGTGTGTGTGTATGTGGAGGGTGTGTGTGGCTGCTTGGGCAGAGTGGGGCCGGGTGTCAGAGCCTGGGGCCCCCCAGCCTCCAAAAGCCTGGCAGGAGGCATGCAGTCCCTCACCCACAGAGCCTGGCCAGAGATGGCCGACGGGGACAGGCCTGGTCCTGCAGGACAAGCGGGCAGATGGTGCCTCCACCGCTCTGAGGAGGGACACACACATACACATACATATACGCATAGACACACACACACACACATACACACACTAGCCTGGCATTTGTCCCAGGCTTTGCTGGGGCTAATGCTATCGCTAACTCTAAACTCTAAATCTACAGAGGCCGAAGAAGAGCTCCAGTCAGCCGGTCCTCTTCATCCAGTCAATTACCCCCAGACACACACACACATAACGCTGTTGGACTCATGTTTTGCCGGCAACAGGCAACTTCGCACACACAAGCACACTGTCTCTCTCGGCCCCTTCATCAGAGCAGACTGGCACTGGTGCCGCGGCACAACAGATCACAGAGGAGCGTGTTAAAAGTGGAAAAGAGTGAGAGAGTTTGTAATTAAACAGATGTGGGAGACCCAGTGGTCCCTTCTTTGTGTGTGTGTGTGTTAGGCTCTGTTTGGATGTATGTGTGTGGTGAACTGGGCTGCTGCTTATGTTACCTGGGGCTGGTGTGCAGATGTCCTGGGCTGATCCTTTCTCTACATGCCTGCAGCCAAGAAACAGGACAGGGAAGATCGTACACACACACACACACACACACACACACACACACACTACACAGCTATAGTGGATGCTAAAATTCTGTCGCTCCCGTTGACATTCCCATATACAGACAAATGGAAGCAACGCAAAATGACACAATATGGGAATTAATGCATTACACTTGAATACCCCAAGCAAACAGGTGTCTGACGATGCAAGCCTGTAAAGCCATACTTTGGCACAACATCAAATGTACCCAGCTTTCCTCTTTTCTCAAATAGAAGTTCACTTCTTTAGTGCTGAACTAGAGCTCTGGGGCAAACATTAACAGGAAACTATTTGAGTTCTTGACCTTAGTGCTATATAGAACCATTTTTGAGGTAAGCTTTTATTTTGTATTTGAAGAACAATTTAACCGGGGCAAAGAACAATTTAAGCTTTCAAATAGTTCTGTGTAGAACCACTGTGGTAAAGAACCTATGAAGACCACTCTTTTATAGAGTGCACTTAAGCATTATTTGGGAAGATCTGTTCTAGTTATTAATAAAACTAAATGCTTGTACTCTTGTTTAATTAAGTTTTCATAAGAGAAAAAAAGAATCTTTTCACTTCTTACATTTTCATTTACACCTTCAAAGTACTTGTTACGAATCACAAAGGCTGTGGAATTTTTCATTTACTCTTTTATTAAACCATCCAACCAAATTCATATCAGTGTAAAATGAATCTTCCCACAGCTTTGCTAATTTATCTTTGTGTTAGTACCAGTACTGCTCGCTAGTCACCTCTTCACACACCACCCAGAAATTAAGAATTTACTACTTTATTTGTATATTTTTATTACTTTAAGGGGATATTAGTGTAGGCAGTGGTTGAATATAGAACTACGGAAACTCAAAGCACCATTTAAATGCTTAAATTGCTCTTGACTGAGATGGAACCTCTTGTATCTGGTTCTTGAATATGTTCAATGTAGATACTTCACTTTCAGTGAAGTACAGATCACTTACTTACAGTCAATTAGTCCTACTTTAACTGACTATGATTTTTATACAGTACCCATGTTTTCACTTAGGTACAGTTACAGCTTCAGTGAAGTCTGGGCTTTGTATGGCTGTATATGGAAACTTGCATCCTTCCACCTACTATACCCCAGAATTTAGAATTCATGATGACAAATTAAGAGGCAATATAAACAACAGTGTGTGGTGGTTTAGGTATTAGTTTGTTTGTATTAGGCTTGTTATTAGTTGGTATAAACTTCTAGCACCTCTTAACCACATTAACCTTGTAGCTCAAGTGCAAATATCACAAAAAAATGGACACCCAACTATGTTTAAGAAAAAAAATATAAAGATGCCTATTACTGCTGTTTGCATGTTTCTGTGGTCCCACTAAGAGGTCAACTCCTCTGAAGTTGGGTCCATTGGACTCTTCTTCATTCCTGCCCCTGCTGGTGCACACCCAGTAAAAGCTCTCCTACAGTAACAGTCCCAAAATGAATCCCCCCCTCTAACACCCCCACCCACCACCCATCTTGCATCCCCACACCAAGCTTGCGCACCAACACACACTATCTCTCAGCCGAGGAGAGCAGATTGGGAGGTGGGGGGCTCTTCTTCAGCAAGGACTGGAGATAAAAAAGGAGAGGGAGGGGACCCCGAGAGAAAAAAGGAAGGAGCAGTCCTGTGGATTTTGAGTCCGACTATCAGTCGCCACAACCACTCGCTTAAGACAACATGACAGGTGTAAGTTTCACCAACTTAAATGTCCGGATTAGCCACTAGTGGTTCTCTTCATATGCATTCCTTATGGGAATTAATTCCATTTGAAATGCAAGGCCAAAGGCAAGATTACAGAGGCAGAGCCCCATGGCGAGGTGTATGCTGCAACTAAAAGCCAGGATTTGAATAATTGTACAGGCTTAGACCCAGAATCAGCACAGAACAGAACGAATGGATTATTACAGGGAACTTTGTACATTTTTGACTGCTTCGCTCACTGAAATACCTTTTGCTGGGAGAGTATACGAGCATATGTGAGTGCGCGCGAGAGTGTGTGCGTGATACTTGAAAGACAAAAAAAAATGTGTTTATTTCAGGCAATTTGCATTTTGCTGCATGTGTGAGTGAGGTAGACTAACGGCACAAATAGAGGAACGGCATAAGAGAGAATGTGTAAATTGTGCACTTTTGTGTGACTGTGTGTGTGTGTGTGAGAGAGAGAGAGAGAGAGAGAGAGAGAGAGAGAGAGAGTGAGAGAGAGCAAGCGTGGAAGCCAGAGAGAGAGCAAGAAAGAGGAGCAGAGAGAGAGAGTGATAGAGGGAGCAGGAGGAAGAGACTGTGGAAGAGAGAAAGTGTGTGTGTAAGAGAGAGAGAGAGAGAGAGAGAGAGAGAGAGAGAGAGAGAGAGAGCAAGCGTGGAAGCCAGAGAGAGAGCAAGAAAGAGGAGCAGAGAGAGAGAGTGATAGAGGGAGCAGGAGGAAGAGACTGTGGAAGAGAGAAAGTGTGTGTGTAAGAGAGAGAGAGAGAGAGAGAGAGAGAGAGAGAGAGAGAGAGAGAGAGAGAGAGAGAGAGAGAGAGACAGAGGTGTGAGAAGGTGATGGGAGAAAGAGTGTAAGAGGTGGGAAGAGAGTGAGGGAAGGAAGTGCTACAGGTAGAGGAAAGAAGGGGTGGGAGAGAGAGTGAGTGAGAAAGAGAGCAAGAGATAGACAGAGAGAGAGAAGTGTGAGAAGGTGAAGGGGAAAGAGAGTGTAAGAGGTGGAAAGAGAGTGTGAGAGGGCTAGAGAGAGAGAAAGACAGCAAGAGAGAAAGAGAGAGGACAAAAGTGTCAAAGGAGAGAGGGGGTGTGAGAGGATTTAGAGAGAGTGAGAGAAAGAGAGAAAGACAGAATGAGTAAAGAAAAATCTCAACATTGAGACAAAGTGAGAGGAGGTGTGTCAACACATTATATGTTAATATATAGCTGTATATACTAAGGCTATTGTGTGTGTGTGTGTGTGTGTGTGTGTGTGTGTGTGTTCTCTCAGCAGTCTGACACAACAGTTATTTGGGCAAAAAGTGCGCGTCAGTAACAGCGGTGGTGGAGACTTCACAGTGGCGCTTTAGTGAGAGCAGAGGAGGGGTAGAGAGCTGTTAAAAGGAGGTGAGGAGAGAAAAGGAATAGCTAATGAGGAGAGGGATAAGGAGCGTGTCCTGACTGATTCGTCAGAGGAATCGCTCAAGAGCGCAGTTCAACGGATTGAGCCTGGGTAAAGCGCAGCACAGGGAGAGAGTCTTTAGCATGAAAGGCCGGCTTCACCCTCAGGAGACAGACGGGGGGGTGGGGGGGAGAAGGGATGTGCTCACAGCCCGCCGAATTATCACTCCGTTACCCACCAACCTCTCAGGTACGGCGCCCCCGCTGACGCCATGTTTATTTCATGCGGCCAATCACTGTAATCTGATCATTAGCCTCCTGCTCCATGCCTGAGCAGGGCTCCAGACGGCCCAAGCCAAGTGGCTCTACACACTCACACTTTAATCACTACCTCCTCCCGTTCGTCCTGTACACAAGGCACGTTTAAGCGGCGCTGCTCACACATGCCGATGAAGCAGGGAGGAAAAGCATTGGTTGAGGTGAGTCTGCTTGCATTGATGTGGGCTAGAGTTCATTCGCGCTAGGCCACTGTTGTTTGTTGCTCTTGCATTAGCATACAAGGTGATAATTACAAGAAGCATTAGTATTAAAGTTCCAATAAGGGCCTGGCAAAACTCTGGAGCTCTGGATTTAGAAACACAGAGAATAGCTAATGAAGAGCATTAGCATCGTAGAAATCTTGCACCTTTGGAATTACAACTTTATTGGAAATTGGGAAAATGTCCCTAACACTCCAAGGCTTGTTATACACTATTGTATATTAGTGCAAACTGGTGGGGCTATTCCTTGATAATAGTGTGTAATAACTCATGGCCCACCGGCGGGCCACTGGCCAACTTCAGATCCACAAGTTTCTAGAAAGCTTCTCATTCAACATTTCTTTCAAACTTAGAATACGAGACACACTTTACAGCCATTGCACAGCAGAATTGACCCTCTTATGAAACCCATCCATGGCAACGAACACATACACTTAGACTTGTGAACAGGGCAGTGAGAACACACACTCAGAGTGGTGGGCAGCCACCTTAGCACCCAGGGAGCAACTGGTGTTAGGTTGCTTAAGAGCTCTTCAGCCATGAACGCTGAGGGAGGAAAAAAACGCTATTCCTACACTCTCACCACACCCTACTTCCTATTGGTCCAGGAGATCAAACTGGAAACTTTCTGGCCCCAAGCCAACTTCTCAAACCCTCAATCGGGCCTTTACACTAGATTTTCGAACATTGCTGACAAGGATGTGATTGCATTTAGTCACAAGAGCATTAGACAGGTCATGTTCTGAAGTCGGATGCTTTATTCTGCCAGACAAATGACACTTCAAATGATCTCAAATGTATTGAATGAAGCTCTATCAAAACAGAGAACACAGTCCCACTGCTCCACAGCCCAGTGCTAGGGAGCTTTAGGCTCTTCTAGCCTACCTGGTTTTGTTGACCTTAGGCTCATGTGCAGCAGAGTTCACTGTTTTATTGGCAGCTGAATGTCTGTGTCAGCAATTGACGCACCTTCAAAAAGAATTCACAAATTAGAAGAGGTGTCTGAATACTTTTGGTCATACAGTGTGCACTATTGTAACAAGATATTATTACATGTCATTTTGGATCATTTCTGGCCACAGGGCACAGTTGTTGGTGATTTCCCTGCTTTAACAGACCTAATAACCACTTGTTTTGGACACTAATGGAATTGGGCCTTTGCCTTTAACCCATCTATGCAGTGAAATCACACAAAGACACACAGTGGACACACAGACTACACATGCCTGAAGTGGCGGGCAGCCATTGCTGCTGCACCCAAAGAGCAAAGAGGGTTCCCAACAGGACCTAACAGTGGCAGCTAGCTGAGCTCAGTTATCAAGTCTCATCAAAAAAGCTTGGTGCTCTAACCGCTGAGCCACCACTGTCCAAACAGAGGCATTCCCTGACCAGGAATCGTACGCGGGCCACAGCGGTGAGAGCGCTGAATCCTATCCACTAGACCATTAAGGACACAAGCTAGACCACCAGGGTCCATTAAACTGATGTATTTATAGATGTGTTAAACTAAACTGGACACTAGCCCTTTAAACCCAGCAATGATGACCCCTGGTACAGGTCATTTTGGTGTTACAAGGTTTTCTTTAAGATGTCAATGTTATCTGTTTCTGTTCCTTTTTTAGGTTCATTTCCTCACTCTGAATCGCAGTTAGATGTTAAATGATTTGAGCAGAAAGTGGTACATGTCAGACATGAACACTAAAACCATGACAACCAAAAAATATTTAAAAACTAGCTTAGGAAAATACCTAGGGATGGAAGTAACACATTGTTTTTGCTATATTCTGCATAATTCAGCATGTCTTCGACAATTCAGCCTGCCTTTTGCACTTATTCTCTATAAGCTGTTAAGCTGCATTCAGTAAAGTCACATTCATACAAAAAGTGCAAATCACACAAAAACGCCTGTAAAATCCAAAGAAGGCTTTTCTCCATTGAGCTGAAATGTATCTCAGCCCACCGGTTCAGCTGGGTCAAGAACCTGAATGGGTTTTATGGTGAATAATTCAACTCAGTTCATTTTAAATATACAAGAGTTTTACAGCAAGTGCCATCACAAAGCCACTCCACTATACAGTGAGCCTGTCTGGAAACTTCTGCATGTTCTGTGTTGGACAAAGTCAGTCTACTGAAGCTGGGGTCAGTGTGCTATTTCGTTTTGTGGACAGCACTTAAACCATTTTTCATGACGTACAGACAGACCGTATGGCCATATATAAGCACAGACACTCAGTCACACAGGACCTGTACTAAAACATCTTCACATCAGGGGAGGCTCTAAAGTGACCATTTTAGTGAAGGCCAGTTGAAATGGAAGACACTCCAACCTGTGGATGATTTGGAGCATCGTGCATTTATCCTACTCTCATTTTAAAATCTTCTATTTATTGAGCAAAAACTTCAAGGTAGGCCGGCTGGCTCAGGAAGGTCTGGAAGAAACAGAACCTGGACAATCTGAACAACAATTACCACTGATGCCACTTAAACAATATAGCCATCATTAAACCTGAGGCCAAACAAATAGTTAATGTTTGTCAGTAGTGAACTGTACCTGTTAGAGGTAGACCTTCAGTTTAAGCCATAAGTACAAAAGAAATGGTCAAAAAACAATAATGAACTTACAATAATGCTAATTTCTAAAGAAGTTAATGCTGACTTTTCTCTCTTACAAAAATGGTCCCACTCATTGGAAATCAAAAATACATTGATGGTTACCCAGCGAGAAATGTTGGTTAGTAGAAACTTATGTAAATGTTCTGTTTTTTAAATATATATTTTTAACATTTTACGTTATTTGTTTATTTTCACAGTGGAATACATTTGATAAGCATATTTTAAAAAGTCACACAAGTTCATTGTCTAAACTTATATTATCTGTGCAAATACAGAAAACATTCATTTCTAACTCTGGAAAAGGTTTTATGATATATTTATGAAATATTATTTACCAGGAAACTTGTTTTCCTAAGATTGTTTTGTTTCCTCACACATTTTCAGAACATTTCAGGAACATTATGTCTGTAATGTTACAAGATAGCCTTCCTGGAACCTTTTTAAAACATTGTTGAATGTTCCTATAACGCTCTCTGCTAGCTGGGTAATCATTTACATTTACATTTACAGTTGTGGCATTTAGCCGACGCTCTTATCCAGAGCGACTTACAAAAGTGCTTTGCTATTTACCCATGAAAGACCTTAGCTAGTTAGAATAGACTAATAGTTCAAAGATACATCTAAGCTTTAGACATTACTAATCACAAGTCAATAAGGTGACCATAGTACTCTGCTGCTAATCAGATGCACTAGGTCTTCAGTCCAGCTCCTGAAGACTTGGGAACCAATGGGAAGTCTTGCTTGGCTGCATCTGCCTTGAAAGGCCATTTGGTTTTCTGCCTATATTCAGCCAAAAGCAACAAAAAAATCTTACTGGATCATTTTCAGCCAAAACTTAGGATAATGGCATTAGAGTATTGCTACAATACTTACAGCATTAAAATAAAAGCTTGATTGTAAAATAAATAAAAAATGTCACATATTTGTAGTTCAGAAGACCCTAAGGGTGCCCCTGTGATTAGCCATTTTTTACTGTCCAATTTAAGCCTGAGGTTGAAGTATAATTACAAAAAGAGCTAAAAAGAATGAAACAGATTCCAAACTACAAGGTGCCTTAACATGCCTTCAGAATGAAAGCCAAATCAAAAAATACTATTTCCTGCCATTCCTCTGTGTGTTCCTGTAGTACTGAGCAGGAGTGAAAATGATAAAATGAGAGGATATGAGACAGTAGATAGTAGAGAGAGAGAGAGAGAGAGAGAGAGAGAGAGAGAGAGAGAGAGAGAGAGAGAGAGAATGATAGAAAGAGAGTGAGAAGAGACAGAGGCAGGGAGGAGGGACTGCAAAGGTAATTTCAGAAGTGTCAATGACCAAATCTCCCAGACAGGCTACATCAGAGACTACGCGTAGCATATGCAAAGCAGAGGTCAGAGTCATCACTTTGTAAATGGTGTGACCAACACTTCGGTTCAGCGCGGTAAAAACAGCTGATGAGACCAGGGACATGAGAGGCCATTTGGTTTGAGAGAAATCGGCAAGCGATGCATAAACACACACTTTCACTCAGTCACGTACAATACACACGTGTGCTTAAAGGACCCATATAACGAAAAAGGACATGTTCTGTTTGATTTTGGAGTTTGATGTGGTGTGTAAACACTGTTAAACTCTAAACAGCCTATATGTTGACACTAAGCTGCAAAAACAACCTTTTTGGAAACTGCTGTTTTTACGATGTCACAAAAAGCAACACATTTGCATGTAAGCCTACAACAGTAGCGCTCCTCTCACTCGAATTTATAAGCCGTCTTTCAGTCTTGACTGCTTTGGGAACAGACAAAACACAGGGCAGCCAATCAGAGGTCATATCAGTATATCTGCTGGTCTTGATGGCATAGTATCTTTAATAAAAAATAAATACAAATAAATGATATCAGTTGGTAGATAAAACATCAAAAATCTCATAAATGTCTCGTTTTTGAAAAAGGTAACATATGGGCCCTTTAAAGACCTCTACACCCACACTGCTGTAGTGCATATGTACACGCACACACACAAACATGCACACATACATTGTGGATGTATGTGCATGTGCAACACCCACACCCACCCACTCATTCATACACACACACACACACACACACACACACACACACACACACACACATGCAGTTAAGGTAGCACTGCTCGCAGTTTATGTGCATGGCTACAAACTACAGCACTGTTGTTTTGACAATTCATCTTTAAGTGACAACCCACAAGGTGACAAGAGCCCTTCAGATGTGGCACAGGACAAGTGCAGGGACCATTCA
This sequence comes from Salminus brasiliensis, assembly GCF_030463535.1. Taxonomy (NCBI): domain Eukaryota; kingdom Metazoa; phylum Chordata; class Actinopteri; order Characiformes; family Bryconidae; genus Salminus; species Salminus brasiliensis. Next base: position 34,290,109 of record NC_132881.1, on the reverse strand, counting down.
TCTGACGGATGAGCTTCAGCCATGTGTCAATCATGCACTAACACTCGAGCAGAGAGCAGCAGGCCCGTTTTCCCTGTCTACTCCTGGAGAGGACACGCAAACAAGCCAGGCTACAGAGTCCTGCTCAGCCATGTCCCATCTAACCCCCCCCCCAACCCCCACATTCACCATCACCACCCTCCAGCCCGAGCTCCAGCCTCATCGTTAAGAAATTATGCTGATTAAATCTTCATGAGGCCGTGCCAGTGGGTTTGGTCATATTTGAGTCTTTTCTAAATGTGTAAATAATTTAATCTTTCGGATAAGTCGAGTGGATTTATCCAGCGGCTGGGCATAATACCCCACGTGCGCGCCAAGGGAGAGGTGTGATGTGACTGGACTTGGTGGCTTAACCCTTCCCACCCACCACCACCACCCCCCCGGAACCTCTGGATTGTCAGCAGAGAGAGAGAGAAAGAGAGAGAGAGAGAGAGAGAGAGAGATGCAATCAAGCAGACTTCCATATCACTCCACACTTTAGCCGACTACATGCTGTCCTCAGACTAAGCACTGACATCATCATTTCATCTAGTATTAAACACGGTGTGGTTACGGATGGAAAATGTGTATCACTCAGAATTGAATTCGAGTCCAAAGGGCCCTTATCCTGAGACACCAGGCCTGGGATCAAATCCTCTGCAGAACATGAACACTGAACACGGCTGCTGGCACCGTACACACCAAGAGGTCGTATGATTCAGATTGAGGCAATTGTGAGCCTACAGCAGGCCTCCTTTGCGCACATAGGCCCCCACAGTGGAGGAATGAGAGACATGGGAAAAGAGAGAGGGAGAGAACGAGAGAAAAAGAGAGAGATTAAAGGAGAAAGACGTGAAAAAAGAAAAAAGAAGGTGGAGCGCGGCGTCTCTCGGTTCTCCACAGTATGGTGCCCTGGCGGAATGCTGCTTAGATTAATGTCACCTCTCCCCATCAGTTGGTGATACATCTATTTCTTTTTTTTCCCTGGTTTTTCAGCAATCACCAGTTACATTTAAATATATCAAGTCATCTGAAAGTGACAAGTCATGGTGGAGCGATAATGACTTAGGCTGAAGCAGCTCTGCAGGCCAGCTGGGCAGCATTTGGGAATAGGGAAAGTAATACAGGCAGATAAAAGATTCCTCTCTCTATTTAAAAGTGGGAGGGCGCAGGCTCCCCCCTGGCGCTAGCTCCAGCTGAAGATTGCGATGGCAGGACCCCAATCTCATCCCTCTACCAGGCCTGTTGGAGCAGCCAGTCCCGGCTGAAATACCTGGCCCTCCCGCACCTCCCCGGGCCTCCAGCTCCACGCCACCACTAATCAAATAAATAAATCAAATGAAGAGACGTGCGAATTACTTTTCGGTACCGTCCTGTTCTTCGGTGGGACCTGCGGAGAGAGGCTCAGTCGGGAGCCTGGCAGGGAGTCTGGGGCGCTTTTTTAACACAGGTACAGAACAGTGTGTGTCTGAGAGACAATGCCCAGCACGGGCAAGCCTGGGCATACCTCACACACAGACAGACACACACATAGACATAAGCACACACACACACACACACACACACACACACACACTCACAGGCACAGTTGCATGTATGGGCACCGAGCTTCAGCCAGACAAGGTCACTTACTCACATGATCAGGCTCTGTCCTCATATCACAGTCCTAGGTAGCCAGTGTGACAAAATTAGATATACACAAATTTAAATATTTACGTCTGTAGAGAAGCACTAATACAACCTAAACGCTGCAAAGAACTCTACGCCAGCAACTAGCAGAGTGTTCTTCTCAATACACACCTACTTTTGTTTTTAACACACAGAGTCACACTGATGCTCTACCTCAACAAAGACACTGTAGCAAAGGCATCTTTCTTTCATCAAATTACAGCTAGACTAATTAATAGGGTAGAGAATATAGAATAATATTTCCTTGCCTAAACATTTATGAGAGTAATCATCAGCTTGTGTATGTATAGGAATATATTTGTTTATTCAGGGTGTAACGGTATGTGTATTTGTCACGGTATGACAAACGATCAAACAGACAAACAACCACATGAATACAACAACATATACAACATATACAAATACAACAAGACTCACTCAGATTCCTTTTAATTTAATTTGACAGGAATTTGTCTGTATTGTTGTACACTAACATCGCAATACTTCTAAACCACTACAGTACCCACAATTCCATGCAAATTCAACTGCTTACAGCCATCTGCTTTCGATTTCATGAGTTTCAAATGCTGCTTTCCAATTTTCACTCGCTTCTGCAATTACCTTATTTATCCTAATAGAACGTACTGTGTGTTTCTCGTGCAATTGCGTGAACCAAGCCGTGACCCCCGTACCATGATGATTCGGTATGAATACACTGGACGGCTAGACCAATAGAAATGCTAGAAATGACTTGGAAAAACTCTTAGAAGATTTTTGCCTTCTCTGGCTTTATGCATGACGATGCAGTGTTAAGGTGGTTGCCACGTGGCCTCTCACCATCATGTTCAGAATGGCAACGTCCACAACCTAGGCCACTTTTATGTACACTCAGTCAAGAACTGCTGAGATGTGCATTTGTCTCACACCGGTGCTTAGCAGCTGTTTTGGAATTAGTTTGAAGGAACCTATCCATTCTTTTTTTTAGTGGATAACCACAAAAATGACATGACATGGCATCGAGTGAGTGGGTTACAGACTGAAGTGCAGGTGATGTCATGCCCAACACACTCACCAGATATAATTACCAGTGAGAAACCAGAGTCGATCTGTATTGGAAAATGTGTGGGGAAACAAAAATCCAACCACTGTTAGAAACTGTGTACAAAGTCATTCTTTTAGATCATTTTATGAAAGCTCGAGATGTAAGAATGTGAAAAAAGCAATGTGAGGCAGTCATCAAGGCCAGAGAAGGACTGACTTTAATAAGTGCTCGGCTTTCTGTAGTCTCGCTTGTCTATTTTTCTCTTCTCCTTTTTTTTTGTTGCCTTATTTGTTTTGGAACTAATTCCATCATATGCTCCTGAAAGCCAATAGAGGGGAAAAAAAGGATAAATATAGGCCAAACAATAGCTGCTCAAATCCAGAGACAATCCAGAGACAAATGCTTTTATAGTAAGAGGCTGTGCTACAGTGCATGGTGATGTGAGGAATTCTTCGACAACACCAGCCAATCTAGACGAACCAGCTGCACCTCTCCTATTGCACTGCTCTTAAGAGCCTATATGCTGTAGTGACTGCAACCCACTGCTCTGATTGAAAGCACTTCAAAAAATAAACTAGGATCCCAAGCTTCAAAGGCGAAGAGAGAGAGAGGCTATTAATGCAAGAGGGGGGAAAAAAATAATATGCGAATACATTTCACTCATTAACTGACCTGAAACCAGGTTACATGGCTATTTCCATTCGAAGGCAGGACTTTTATTCAGTGTCAACCCACACACCCACTGGCTGGTGAACAAAGGCAGCGCTGACAGTCCCTTGGAGACAGAAGACTTTGCTTATCATTTCAAAGGACAACTCCTGACTAAAAAAAAAAGAGAGAGGGGGGTGGGATATATCCTGGACATGGTTTCAGCACTTGCAAAACAAACAACAACAGCAAAAAAGTTTCCCAGACACTGCAAATACCAGCACTATAAACATGATTTTATTTCCAGCGTGTGTGTGTGCGTGTGTGGTGTGTGTGTGACTGTGTTTGTGTGTGTGTTTGGGTTGGAGGTAGTGCCAGAAGTATTGTGCATTAGAGTTTATGATCTTGTCCTGACCTTCTGCCTCATCCATAATGCATCATCAGTATAAACCTTTATGAAAGTTTAATAAAGAAAAACTATCTTCCTTGTCTCCAGCCACAGCGTTATGACAGTGTAATCTTTAATCAGTGGGATTGGGCTGGGACGAGATGTCAGCACACAGCACCTTCTCGCCTCTCCAAACACTGCTGTGATCTCCCCAAAATGCCTACCTGGACACCTCTCACAACCCACACTACTCCCTTTCTCTCTTTCTCTCTCTCACTTTCTCCTCTCTCCTGACCCTCTCTGTCAGAGAGGAACAATCCTTTCTTCTCTCTCAGAAACATTGTTCTATCTTTCTGCCATCGCCACATGAAGTCCCACACTACTGCTCTCTGTTCGCTCTCCGGTGCAACACGTACATAAAGCAAACAGGAAAAGGGGATTTGGGCGCAGCGGCACATCCCCAGAAAGATAGAGAAAGAACTGGGCTTCATCCATTCCCCCCTTTCTCTTTCCTCACGCTCTTTATTTTAAAGGAAGGAAAAAAGAAAAAAAAACATGCTGCAAGTTTAAGAATGTTAGATGCACCTCAGCGGCCAAGCCTGTGCTTTCTGAACACTTAATCCCTGTCTTTGTTTGATGGGATTTGGGCTTGAATCTACAATAAGACACATCCCATGCAGTTTCATCCAGGAGATATGAGCTTCCAAACTTGCCTGATGATAGTCTGGAGGCTGCGGTTCTCTGTTGAATACAGATGCTCTCACCTTTAGATGTCACATAGATCTGCTGCCTGACACAGGGGTGGAGAGGTGTGCCTCCAAGTCCTGCATTATAATTCAGAATTAGAATTCACATGTGACCAGGGTGGAATATTCACCTCCAACTTTTAGACAATAGTTATGCATGGATTTCAATCCCCCCCCCCTTTTTTTTCCTCAGCCCATAACTCAGTTTCATCTCCACACCACAGCCACAGCCAGCACGCAGTATGACTGCTTTTGCTGCCATGACCAAATTACTAATACTGGAGCGGTATGGGAAAATAAATCACACAGTAAGATAGTCAATGATTTGCTTTTGTCTTAACATCTTTTGGAATATGGTTCTATTAACAGTAGATGGAAACATAGTTCATATTGCTCTTCTCAGACTTCTTCAAACTTTGTTGAACACAGTCACTGAGTGGGCCAGTGGTTCTGACTATTTTACATCAGCTGAACCCCTGCTACTTAAACTGTTTGCCTTAAGTACCTCTTGGGATTTTAAATAATATTACATGGAGGAAAAGGTAAAGAACTATAGCGGTCTGCATGTTGCATGCATCAATAGCAGCTTTAATTTAAGTACAAAATCAAAGTACCCAAATAAGTTCGTCAAAAAACATACAATAAATGTATATATCAAACATATATTTATGGTAAAGGTTGCAGGTATTTTTTGCCAGTCAACTAGTATGGTAATCTCACAGCAAAAGCAAAAAAACAAAAACTTTTTTTTATAAGTGCAGTTAAATGATGAGAGACAATAGCAAAGAAGACAGCAGCTAAACACAGGATTAGCATTAAACTTGCACCCTCAGTGCTCCTATGCTTTAAATAGACTGGTAGTAAGTGACCTTTCATCTCTAGGGAAATACTCACTTTTAGAGCATTGCAAAGTTCTATAGGGTAATGGTATTCCAAAGGGTAGCGTTGGCTAGGATTGTGTAGTTTGGCCCAAAACAAGGACGCATTTATCTAAACCTCTCTCCAGAAACAGCAGATAGTGGTGGAATATCTTTAACAATAAAGCTGACAGGCAAACTCACCCATTTTTTTCCAGTGTGTTCCATCTTGCTACTACTACTACTTGTTCTGTTGATTTGTGCTGCCCATCGATATGTGCTACTTAGAGGCTCTGCACATGCCTGGTCCTACAAGTGGTTAGCAGTTAGCAATGGATGCTTAATTTTGAGGTGATGTCATGCATTGTAGAGGCATTTTTATTGCACTTAAGCAGATCTTTACACAATGTGCAGCCTATGAAACTGGCAACATCTTTTTGTAGAAGTTCTGTAGAAGTATTTCTAGGCTTCAAATTTTGATTGGTTGACAGTGTTTCACAGAAAAGCTGCTTTCTTTACTGTCTCACGACTTTTATGCTACTGTTTTTTTCCCTCCTTCCGACTAGCCGACAGCTCCCCACTGGGGCAACTAATAAATGTCCTAGTCGACTAGTCAACCCCTAATTTGAAAAATCTGATGAAACCATGATTAAACTGTAAAATTAAAATGTATGGAGGTAACCAGGCACTGCTTATCACCTGCCCAATATCATCCCTACAGTGAAGCATGGTGGTGGCAGCATCATGCTGTGGGGATATGTTTCAGCAGCTGGGACGGGGAGACAGGTCATGGTTAAGGGAATGGAACAGAGATATTCTTAATGAAAACCTGATCCACAGCACTCAGGACCTCAGACTGGGCCAAACTTTCACCTTCCAACAAGACAATGATTTTAAGCACACAGCCAAGACAACACAGGATGCCCTGAAGCCAATCGAACATCTCTGGAAAGACCTGAAAATGGCTGTCTATCTATAGTCCCCATTCAACCTGATAGGATCTGAAAGGATCTGCAGAGTACAATGGCAGAAAGTGCACAAATCCAGGTGTGCAAATCTCGTGGCATCATACCCAAGAAGACTGAAGGCTGCAGGTACTGAGTAAAGGGTCTTAAAACTCATGTCAATGCAATATATTAGCTTTTCCTTTTCAATAAATATGCAATAAAATGAAAAAAAAAAAACTAGTTAGTTTTTTAGCAGAAGGCTGACATAAAAAGTAAAATGGTCTGAAGTGCAATATATATATATATATATATATATATATATGCTTAAATATGTCAAAGAATATTCAGCAAAAGTATATGTAAAAATTTATTGTGCTCCTCACCACTTAAAAAAAACACTACTATGCACAAAAAAACCTACTATGAAGAGCCCGAGACAGGCCACAGGCCAAATAATATAAAGGGGGAAAAAGCTTATACAGGATTCCCTTTTTTCCCTTTTTATACTCTTACTGTTTTCTTTCCCCTGCGGCTCTAAATGTTTATTCTTCTTTTGGAGCTTCCAATTCACATCAGGAGAAATTACAGTTGTCTGGCTTTATGTCTGTTCATGTCACTTTTGCTTTTGCCACTCCACCTCGGTCCAATGTTTTGGTTAATGTTGATTGAAATATGGGCACTGTCTTTCTGGGAAACCACTTTGTGTCAACATGTCAATACAGCACGGGGAGAAATAAGTCAAAAAATGACCAGATTGTCAAATCATATGCTACGTGGAGCCGAGCAGCGTGGATATGCCGCCTAGGCCGGAATCAGCAAGGTTTTGACAAGGATTTCATGCTACATGTCTTATGTTTCGGAATTAATCCTACTGCAAAATTATGGGTTCTTTTCATCCTAAACTGCCATTGCCATGGTTACAATGTTTAAGCCTGAGAGATGAGCAGAAGAATGAGGCATGAAAGAGAATGGCGAGAGTGCGGAGCTGTGATTCTCTTCCCGTTTCAACTGCCATGAAACAGCAGAATCTAATCTTAACAAAGAGCAAATTACATTTTACCAGGGCTCAGTGTTCTCTGAAAGGGAGGAGGGAGAAAAGCTAAGTGACAAAGCGGGTGCATGCCTGCTGCTTAATTAAGGCACAACTTAACTCCTTCTAATTAAATGTGTTTCTGCGGGGTGAGGAGGAGCTGGGGCTGTTAGGGTAAACAGTATGGAGGGATGCTATCGGCAGGAGCAGTGCTTATGCAGGGGACTGAAGTTAAGAATGCTCAGGGGTGAGGGCACAAAGGAAAAAGTTCACTTTCGAAACAATTAGCCTTCCTTGTTCTAAATAGGTTGATACGACAGCAGCAGTGCATGGAGGCCCTAAATGTGCCGGAAATACATGTTTCACGATACTATTCCAAACATCAGTGAATCAGAGTCTTTTTAATAATATTACCTGCAGGCGAACTTGTAAAATGAATCTGTAAGAATGTAATAAATAATAAATTAATGTGCATATAATAAATTAATATTCATAATGACATCTACATTGTATACTGCCAAAAAAGATTTGCTTTGAATAGTTTTGAACAGTAGTGCACTGTTAAATGACTTAGGAGGGGAACCCAGCATGTTGGTGGAGCTTAACCTCTTTGCTGACCCCTCTGTCTGCGTGGGTGATATAAGGAACCAGGCTAGCGGAGGCACAGAAGTGCTGGACTCAGGTCAGAAAACAGCTCCTGACCTGGAATTCACCCCACAGGCTCAGGGACCATCAGGATTGACCACCAGCACAAGGCCCCATTGTCTCTCAACACCCTCCAAGTGAAACAGCAGGCCTCTACCAGTGCAACAGTGATCATTGTAGTTGGATGTAGTTTCTGGGGACTTGAGAAAGAAAGGTGATTTATTAAGACTAATGCATATTCTGCACATTATTTAAAATCATTCATCTTGGCAATATCTTGGTTTTAAGGAAAAGAAAATAGAATTGACACAAATAAATAGAAATACAGTAAGAAGTAACAAGAACTGATATTTTTAGAAGAGTTGATATCTAGTTTAAAGAACAAAGATTATTTAAAGAAGATTTCTTTTGGATGCTCCCTGCCAACACATGGATTTATTAAATCCCATCACCAGCACACTTGATTTAACATAATAAAGTCCTAAATAGCCAAACCAAGTCTTGCATGATAACTGCAACCAGCCACTAGTTGTTGTATTTTCCAATACAACAACTGACCAAGGGGTGCTCCGATAAACACTTCTGGTCAATTTGAAGCTTGAAAGATATTAACATCTATTTTACCTTGTATCTCTGCGGCTCTTTTCAGACTTCTTCTGAAAAGAGCCCTGGCACCAAACTCACTGAATCCTGGTAAGACTTCCACTCATATTTACAGTCAGTGACTGGACTGCAGGACTCCCGGTGGACCTAGTGTGATTGTGGGGTGGGTTTTGGGGGTAACCAGAGTCACATACAAAATAAAATTTTGGTGCTAATTTTATGATTAGCATATGTCACCTTTTTAGTATAAAATAGATGTTATGTTAGATGTGTATTTTATCCTGAGGGGTAGTAGAGAGTTTGAGTAGTCTGTGGTAGTCTGTCTACTTTTAGATTCTCATCAAGTGAAGCTTATGTAATGCTTAGCACTTTGTAAAGGAGAAAAACAAGATCAATACTTGGGATTTGAACATTAGTATTGGTTCTGTACATAACAAAAGCCCAATAAGACGAAAAGTACATTCTAAAAGTAATATGTAAATACTGTCTCAGTGAGTGAGGGTTTGGCGTGGGTTCATGCAGGAGCAGACAGTATGATCCGAGCGCAGTCTGTGAGATATCAGCGTGTATTTCCCACCAGCCCAGACCACGGCTTAACACTTAGCTTCCAGCATGACACCTTCCCCTTGGAAAACTTCACACACAGCAATCGATGAATGTGGAAACGGCCTCGTTGCCTCCTCTTCCTTTTCTCTCTCTCTCTCTCTTTCTCTGTCTCTCTCTTACATGCACACACACACACACATATACGCAAGGCTAGACGAAACGCAGCGAGTAAACACACGCTCAGAAAGTGTCCTGCAGGGAGCTGGACAGCGCCTCAGCGGTTTTGTGGCCTTCCTCACTGACCCATGGCTATCTCAGCAGACATTCTGCAGACATTCACCATCTCTCTTTCTGCCTTGCACTCTCTCTCTCTCTTTCTCTCTCTCTCTCTCTTACACACACACACACACACACACACACACACAGTAAACCAGAGCATTCACTTCACCAGTACAAACATCTGTAGTTAATCGGCATCACACTAAAACAACACAAAATACCCTTCTACATACTGTGACTGTCAGAGTAAAGCAAGAACCTATAAAAGGAACCAATATGCATTCAACTTAAAGATTAAACACAGAAGGCTAAATGGAAGAAGGTTCAGTTTACTTTAGTTTAATTTAGTTTAGTTTAGCTGACAATACAAGTAATACTAAAATGTGAGGTCTCTTTTAAGGAGCTTTAGATATTTGATATCACGTTTATGTATCTAAGAGACCAAAAAGTGTTTTTTCATAGCAGAAGGTTCAAAAGCAAAACATTTTTGGTGATATATAACTGTATTATTTTTTAAGTAGAGATATTATTGGTCATATACAGAACCATCAACACTCCACTGGCCCATTTGGCTTCATAAATGGTTCTATGCATTGTTACATGATTATTTTACATGGTGGAAAACATGCCGTATATGTTCTTCAAAGAATCCTTTAGAAAATGTCCCAGTATAGCCTTGATTTACAACTCAGGGACTCACCTGAACAGTTTCAACAACCTCTGCCCAAACACATCCAATTTAGTGCATTAGCTAATTATCAAGTCCTCCTAAGCTGGATCAGCTGTTTGGGGATCTCAGGGCTGTGGGTCCCCAGGCCTGAAGTTGAAAAACAGAGCTAATACAGAATAAGAAGTATATACAGTCTTTTGTCATAGAAAAGAACCATTTAACTATTTAAGGAACCCTTTCTGAGTTCCAGTGAAGCTGTGGAGTGTATACAGTTCTATATATAAGCTTTTTAATAACATGTATGTATTATATTTTATATAGTGTAACAGCGAGGATAGGATACATAACATTTATATTTAAACTAGACAGCTATATGGTGCTTTATGCTTTTGGGTTTGGATGAATGGCTCTCACAGATTCTCTTTTTCTCTCCCATTTAGCACTATTTGGCAAGAGTGCATGGTCACGATGCTGCTGATGTATCTTCTTTCAGGCTGTCACTTCTTTATTTTTTTACACCTGGCCTCAACAGAAAACTCTTCACAGAAATACTGCTAAACCACCACTTACCAATCATCTCAACTCAGCTAAGATCAGCTTCACCGTGTCCTGTATCGTAATTGTGCCTCTCAGTGACATGGTAAAAACATTTTGGCGAGTGGTAAAAGAGAAAAAAAGGGAATGTCAGTATGTGACACCGAGAAGACCTTCCAGCCAGAAGTGCACAGAGTGTCCTAGCGAAAAGCTCTGGTGAGCTGCAACACACTGCTATGTCCTCTTTTTTCTTTCTTTCTCCCTTCGTTCAGCCCTGGCCTTTGCTAGCCCCCTGAAAGGCTAAGCCCTCAAAGGCTCAGTTCAAACAGGCTGAGCTCTGGAGGCCTAAGCCACGGAAGACTTCCCTCTGAGGGCCTGGAACTCCAAAAGACGGATTTCAGAGAGAGGGCGGCTTCTGGAGAGATGATGTCTTAAGGCCAGTAAAGTTGCAGGTGTTCAGGCCATAGAGAGGTGCTAGATTAGAGGGTGGACTGGAGACAGATGGAGTCTGTGTGAGCGTGTGTGAATTGTGAGCGCTGGGGTCAGCGGAGGTCAGTGCTGAGTGTTGCAGGTTCGTCGTGGACGAGGCCACGGCTTCGGTGTGCCACCACAATGATGATCCACATGACCACACGTCCCCGGAGGCCTACTGACAGCAGGGGCTACTGCTGAATTTATGGGGCCTCCTCAATCATCCTGCTGCCAAGGCTATATAACAGAGCTAACCAGTTGACTTTGGCCAGCGTAGCCTGAGATTCATGGCTTTTTATCCGGGCACGGCTGAGAGCAGAAGATGCACTCCCCGCCACTCCGACTTGGACAGAGTCACATCCAGAGAGATGAGCAAAATAAATCAAAGCCGTCTATTTTCCCCCCAGAAACTCAGGAACGATGTCGGAATGTTCCACAAACAGGAGGACAGCCGCATAGCTAATGGAAAATCTGACCATTGAAGGTGGAATTAAATGGAACACAAAGGCATTTCCCAGTGTGTAGCTATATCTGTGTGTTTGCTGCTGTCAGTAACTCATCAAAGCTATCAGGCTGCTGAGTGTCCATTGACACGTCACCAGACCATAGCCATTAGCAGAAATGCAGAGATGTACAGTCCTTTACTAATTTATTATCCATCTGGATCTGTCCCTACATCTGTCAAATATATCCTCCACACAGTTACTCCATGCATCGATGACATGAAAAAGCCTTCCAAATGATCCAAATCCGACATTTTTCAGACTTTCATTGAAAGTGATATGAGCTGGATAACAGTATGCTGACATAATTAAAAGGGGCTCAGGATGCAGCACAGTGGCGAGCTACACCTACACTGCAGTTCTGTGAATTAAAAGCGCTAATTATCTGCTGACCTGTTTGGACACTGCACGGCAAGCTGTCACGACACTGTCATTCTTTGTGTTTGACCACACTGAGAACATGCTGTTAAATTAAACGCCACTGGTGAAGACGAGATGCGTCTGGAAATCGGCGGCATCTTGGCTATGAAGATTTTTATTAACTTAATAATAAAACAAACAAACAAACGATCACTTACGAACACTCCTAACAGCAGTGATCACTGAGATTGCAAGGAAGCAAGTACAAACATTGTGAATTAACTCTTACCGCCAGACCATTCTGTACAGTTGTCTTTGTCCTCTTTAACATGTGCATTAAAGCTGCTGCCAGAAGAGTCATGGTGACCGTGCATACATGTTCACGTCGGCCATGCTAAAACTGATTATGATGTGAAATTGGAGCTGTGTGTGTGCTGCTGTGTTTTCTATCTCTACATAAAAGATGCACAAGACTGCATTTATTGCTGTTATTTATTTATTTATTTATTTCTGAGCAACTGTGCAAGCTTGTTCAGAGGGCAAGTCAGATGGGTATAATTGTTTTGTTGGCAACAGTTCACTCAGTTTACTTGGAGCCTGCTACATGACATTGACATGAGCATGCCATAAACATGTCATGACAGGTGTCATGTGTTGTCCTGTGTTTTTCTGACAGATTATATCTATTAATAAAACAGCGTAAAGTTACCATGGGCAGGTTTGGCTTGTTAGCAACAATAAAAAAAACTGACTGATGTTATACTTACATTATTCAAGTTTCTATTTATTTAGATATTTAGTTATTTAGTACATTAATTATTTATTTACTTTTAAAAGAGTAGTTTGTGACACAACCAATATGAAAAAGCTGCACATTTTCCAATGAGTCACATTCTTTACATATCAGTGCAACAGTACTGAGACATCATGTCATTGATGGAGTAGAGCAGACTAAAACACAGGCTTTCGCTTTGTTGCACTGGCATTCAGATGATGAGGTGATGAGCATAGGCCAGTTTTACAATCTATAATAGGTCAGTATCTGTAAAAAAAAAAAAAAGATCATTATACATATCAAAACTACTACATTCTGCTTATTGCCTCCTGTAGTACATTTACAGTACTTTGTAGTTTAATGTATTCATTATTCATCCTCTCAGGCTGGTTTCTGTTACTGCACCTTTAAGAAGTATGTAAATAGCATCTGTTCTCGCTGGCTGACCCCTTCTTGCACGCTCTGTATTATGTCTTGTTCAAAAAGCAGTCTGCGTTGAAACATACAGACAATCTGTAGTTCAGAGTTACACCCCCCAAGTACAGTGAACACTGCTTCTAATGCATGCATGCAGCTACTTTATTGTTAACACAGATGTGCAAATGTACAAACACACACACACACACACACACACACACACACACAGCTTGACCAGTCCCTAGAGAGCCGTAATGCCAATAGAATAGGAGCAGATAAACATGAACCTATTGGTACCAGGCCTAATGCCAGGCGTGGACCATGATTGAGTTGTGGAGCAGAGGAACTGTGTTTTCTGGAACGATGGTGCTTCATCCAATACTTTTGGGACGAGCTGAGGAGTTGGGAACAAGTGAGGTAATGATCATCCAAATGATCAAATCCTTACAGCAATTCTCCAAAACCTAGTAAAAAGTCTTCTCTGGGCAGTAGAGACAATTACTCCAACAAAGGCAGGATAAACTCTTTTTTTACTACCCATGATTTTGGAAGAAACAATGAATGACCAGGTGACCCAATACTTTTGTCAAAATAGTATCAAAATAATGATACACTGCTTCCCAATAGCATGAGCACTCCATTCAAGTACCTTTAATACTGACTGTCGCCAGTAACAAAACTCCTTATGACTTCAATATGAAAGGACAGTCGTAGTTAACTGTGGCAGCACAAAAGTAGCATCATTTCTTTTGCAGCTTAGTTGCAATTTACGAACTAGGGAGTAAACAGCATGTACGTGGCACCATACTGTAGTATTTATTATATACAGTACAGTGAACCACAACAGTAATACATTAATAGCAAAGCATTTTAAGTGTGACAGGGAATGTTAATAAAATTGAATATCACAACATTTACCACATATGTCAGGTGATAAGTCAGATGATGTTTGTATCAGATGAGGTTTAAACTAATAAAGAAAACAGACACATGCTGCTGGTATAAACACTGGTATTCCACACTGCACACTTGCACAGTATACATGGCATTTTTTCACTTTCCATACAACTGTTATTATTAATATTAATCACACATTTGAATTATTCTTCATGTTTAATAAGGGTGCAATGGTTCAATCAGTCTACAGTTTGATTTCATGTACAATCTCAGTATTTTCACAATCATTTCTGAACATATATCTGTATTCCTACTGTTGCCCAAACTACTAATGAGACTAGAGCTGGGAGGAGAAAGGAGTGTGGTCGCATGACATGACTGTGCTAGAACTGTTGACTAGTTTCAGTGCATTAAACAGTGCATTAAATCATATTTAATAAATTGTTTCTTTACTGCATTATCAACTCTCCACAATCATATTATGGTGTTTCGCTGTTTTTTATGATGGACCAGTTCATTTTTGACACACGGTTTAAACAGTTATTTTTGCACTGTTTATTTAAAATGATCCAGGGCACCCAGCAAATGACACAAATATACCATTTAACTTCGAAAAGCCTGAATCTGCTAAATGAAAACTTTACAAAACAATGAAATAAATAAAAAATAAAATAAAAGTAAAGATAAAAAAGATTTGATTCATTTTGGAACATTCGGATGGATCCGTTCATCACAATATTTAAACATCATGTAAGGGAGAAGTGCCAGATTGTAATTATGCAGCGTTATCTATCAATAGTGCTAAAATGGAAAATCAGTATTGTGTACTGTGATACCAGCAATGGAATACAGATACAGACTATACATGTATGAAATTATTACTTTTTCTAAGCTCTACAACAAAAGTGATGAAGTGATGAAGCGTTCTCTAATAAAAAGGTGAATATAAATAATACAGAACACAGAAGATGTGTTTTTTGTGTGTTTCTGGTTGTAGAGGTAAGGAATGCTGTGTTACGAAGGAAAGAGGGTGAGTTTCTCTGTGTGTCACTCTTGTCCCCACTGGCCCCCTCTGTGCCCTGCCCCCTTTCATACACACCAACATGCATATGCAAATGCACCTTAACCCCTCCTCCCAGCACTCTGCACCCCACCATTCTTCTGCAGTCACCCCTTCATGGAAATGTGTACCGCATCCTGGAGCTAAAATGTTCCATCATACCGTTTGATGTGCAAGCTAGGGGACCTTAATTGATGTATTTAGCATCTCTCCCTTCCCAAAACGATGTCTGTCTGTCTGTATATCTGTTTGCTTATTTGTTTGTCTCTCTCTCTCTCTCTCTCTCTCTCTCTCTCTCTCTGCATACTGGCCAGCTGTAGTGGACCGAGGCTGACTCTTAATATGCTTGGCCCATTGTGGTCGTGCTTTGTTGTCCTGTGCAGTCGCTATCATCCGTTCGTGGTGCAGACAATGGGCAGTGTTGACGCTGGACACGGCGGTCATGTTCCATTTGCCGATGTGCATTATCTCACAATCCTGTCCTTTCGCTGGCCGTGATCTCCGAGTGTCCCTGCTTTGAATAGAGTCTAAAGCCATTATTGGGGGAGAGGGGAGGGGAAAAAAAGTACGGGGGCTCGGACTGTTATAGGCTACATTTGGGCTCGGCTACATGCATACTAATAACATCATTACAGCGCTGCGCTTCTGGAGAGCATGTTTACTTTGTTATGGTTTCCATCACCTTCCCCCCTCTCCTCTGAATCACTAATGTCCACCTATTTTTCTCCTTGCCTCACTCCCTCAGTACACCTCCCTACCCACCCTTTCCCTTTACTCTTTTCTGAATGTAAATAGCACACAGGGCTAATTTTCTTGTATTTGCCCAAAAAATTAGGCTACATAGTTCACGTAATTCTCCCTCCGCTGAGTGCACAGTGTGTGGGTGGCGCTCCTCGCAGCGAACACTTCTTTTCCGTGGCATTGAACTTGACCATGAATGACCTTTCTATAATGAGTGAATTGAAAACATCTCCCTTTGGAATGCGGCTTGTAGATACTGGCTACGCCTGTTTTTTTCTCACCTCCCTCCCACTCCACCCCTCTGCATTTGATGAATTAAAGGCCCAGTGTCCACATTCTTCTCACCTGCACACTAAAGCGTGCCTCTCAAAAGAGGCAAGGTCACTAACATTGCCTTTATTTTCGGAACAATTTTTTACAGCTTTTTTTCCCCCTCACGGTACACAATGATCGCACTACGTGAGTCACTCAAATCGGAGACTGCATTAGTCCACATTTCGATAGTTTCGGTACTTGCTCCTTGTAACCTGCCAGAAGAGAGTGATCCTGCATGAGCAGTTACAATAAATAGGTTGGAAATCCACATCTTTATGAAGGATAAATCTCATTTGCGATAAATAGAAGATTGTTTGCAGTTGTAACATTTGACCAGAAACTACTGATATCTGCACACTCCCAAAACATGTACGCATGTAACAGCTGTCCCAGCGACATACATGTGACCCGAATGTGTAGACAGTCACATCTCGAACCATTTCAAGAAGCATGGCTTAAGTTTTGTCAATGTGTTTCTTATTGTTTTATTTATTTATTTATTTTTCAAACCCAATTTTCACCCAAATAATTGTCATTTCCAATTCCCACCCAGTAGCTAGGACTCCCCCTAGCACATGACCCCACCAGTGCTAGCAGGGTGAAAGCTAGCATGTGCTTCCTCTGAGTCACATGAAACAGGCCACTACATCTTTTTGAAGTGCTGCTAATCTTTTTGTCACTGGACAGCTGAACGCACTTGGAAGACAATGCCAACTGCCAGTTCTGTTACATAACTCCCAGCCACGGATGGCTGTGGCATCGAACTGGCGATCCTCCAATGACAGTGCCAACATTTAAATAGCTGCGCCACTCAGGAGGCCACTTTTATGAACATGCTGAATAGTAAGTGATTAAATTGGTTAACAAGACTTTTGAAGGGCATGTCCCAAACTGAAATACACTACAGCAGGCTTTCCACCTACATTATATGTCCAAATGTTTAGGGACACCTCTTCTAATGAATGCATTCAGCTACTTTGAGGTGCACCCATTGCTGACACAGATGTGCAAATACACACACAGCTTGTCTAGTCCTTGTAGAGAAGTACTGCCAATAGAATAGGACTCTGTAGAAGATAAACATGAACATACTGGCACCATGCCCAATGCCAGGTGTAGAATAAAGGGGTATAAAGCCCTCCGGCATTGAGCTGTGGAGTGGTGGAACTGTGTTCTCTGGAATGATGGTGCTCCATCCAGTACATTTTGGGATGGCCTGGGGACGGGGTGAGGTGAGGTGGCTGTCATCCAACACCACATACTAACACTCTTGTCACTGAATGCAATCAAATCTTCACAGCAATCTAGTAGAAAGTCTTCCCTGGACAGTATACCTACTGTTACTCCAACAAAAGCAGTAAAAAAGCAGTAAAAAACTAAAAAAAATGAATGAGCAGTGAATGAAAACAATGAATGAGCAGATGTCCCAATACTTTTTTCAATTCAAAGTCATAATACTTTTGTCTGCTACAAAGATCCAACACTATAGTGTGAAGCACCTGCCACTGCTTCAGAGGGTTTAGTTAAAGAAGCAGAAGAATACTGAACATTGAAAATGTATCGCAGGATATTTAAAACAAACTGAATGAACAGAGATACATACAACACTCCTACAATTCACTCCTACACCACCCAGTTTAGCAAGACTTTAATGCCTGACAGAAACAGAAAACAATGCTGAATTATGTCCAATCATATTCACCTTGTCACGTATAAGTCTTGCATGAAGCAGGTCTGGAAGGTTCAAAGTACAAAGAGAAGATATACAAAGATACCTGACCTGCATTAAAAAAAACTAATATTGAGCATTGCCTTATGAAGGTATGAAGTTATGAGAAGGGGATCAAATCAAATCAAAGGCATGGGAAGATATACTGTTCATTATTGTGAAAATGCCTTATGTCTTAAGGAAATCACTATAGGCATTGATAAATCCAGTGATAAAAAAGAAGTATAGAAATTATAATGTACAGTAAGTACTTTGTAAAAAGGTTGTTTTATTGGTTGGCTGGGGGGAGATGAATAAGTCTATCCTGGTAAACTTGATTAAAGAAATAGAGTGAATTCAGCCTTGTATGTGCTTATGTACATGTTTCTGTAGTGCTTAAGGGAAACTGTGCATACATAATAGTACTGGCTAGATGGAACAGTAGGGGATGTAATGGATGGATGGATGGATGGATGGATCTCTTAGAGCCTCCATTTGAATGTCTTATATGTCATATCATAATGGCGTCTGAGTAACAAAAACCAAACCTTACACCACCCTTACAATCAACTCAACGAAACATGCTGTATGTCGGCAGAACTACACAACAGAGTTGGCTAACTAGCTAGCACAACAGCTGGTTATATAAGCCAGCTGTGTGTTAGCCAAGCACTGCAAAAGGTGTGTTCTCATACGTGAAGATCCCAACAACAGCATGCACTTTGTGTGTGTACTGTGTGGAGTGTGTTTGTGTGTGGTTCTGTCAGCTCTCTCAACTGGTTCATTCACGATCTGCACTGAAAGCACTGGAAGTTTCTGCTCCAGGTTTGTCCAGGAAGACTGACACACCTTCCTAGATGAGCTTCTAGACGATTTCAGAAAAAGCTGCTCCAAGTGGTTTTTTGTCAGTGATTTTCATTTTTGTTTTTTGAACACTTGTTTTTTGAAATTGATAGCAGTCTCACTTTCAGTTGGATAAAATCTGACTACAAGCTCAGTGAGACAAAGCAACAGGTGTCATCTTGGTTTAGCTTCGCATCAGAAGCCCATATTGCCATTAGGAAGCCAGCGAGAGTAGGAGAAAGAAATGTCTTTTCACACTGCTGCCTGCCCTTCGGGCTCTCAGGAAGCAGGGAGCAATAGCTGCGCTTCTATTTACAGCAAAAAACAGGGCTGGAGAGAAGTGTGGTATTTGTACAGAGTGAATGAAGGCTCAATTCTCAACAACAACACGGTGCATGTTCAAACACAAACACAGATACTGAAACACAGATCTGAAAAGCAGAGGTCTAACAAGTGAAATCCAAAGCTCAAGTGAGTGTAGATCTTTCAAAAAAAAAAAGAAAAAAAAAAAAGCTTTTCACTGATGGACTGAGCACTGGGATCAAAATCCATTGATGCAATAACATCTTTTTTTCTTTTTTTTAACCAGGGGGTCAGTTTGGTGGGGAGTAATCCAGCCACTAATGCATGCAGACTGGCATTTACCTAGGTTTGAAAACACCACATTCTTTCAGCTATTTTTTCAGCGCAGGGGCAGAGACATCAGTGCATATTCAGCAACCTAGGCCAGCATATATACACCACTGAGCATTCATATTTAGCAGGAAGCGCGCAGGGGCGGAGTTAGAGCGAGATAGAATCGGCTTTGCTCGCAGAATCTCAGTCGAGTTGCCTGGGTCACATGAGATTGCCGGAGACCGCGAGTCCGAGATTAATGTTTTTGTGATGATACTGATGCTGCAGCAAATAAAAGGTGCTGTGTGGTCCTTTACAGTGTGTGTGTGTATGCGTATGTGTGCGTCTAAGTGTGTGTTGGGTGCTCTGAGGTGTGGTGTGGAGCTGTATTTGATCTTAATCATGATATATTCTCCGTCAGTGCTGTCACGATCCATCACTTAGTGCGGCCCTGGCGCGGCCGCCCAGCCAAGGTGTGGCTTATTACACCACCCCAAAAGCTCATGAATAATAAACAGGGTTGAAGAGCCATCCAGGCTGCGGCCCGCCGAAGCAATATCCCCGCGGCAACGTCACCTCAACACCCCCCCTCGGCCACCGCCACCTCCGCCGCCACCTCCACCATCTCCCTCTGACACCCCCCTGGACCCCATGTTTATGCATGACGCCTGTTTCATATGTATCAGCCACATCATTTCTGCTGTTGTCCCGGGGACTGATGACACGCTCTGCATTAAGAGTGATGACCCGCACACAAGGGCCCGCCACTTTCCCCCACTTTACTGCCATTGTCAAAACAGTGCCGCATTTTCCATACACATACAGCACTAGGGGCTGTTGTTTCTCCTACCTTGGTGTCGTCAGGGAAGACGAAGATGCAGAGCAAGAGAAGGAGAGAGTGGGTATATGAGTGCATTAGAATATCTGTGTACTGTAGTCAGAGCTTGCCTGCGTTTGCTCTACTTATTATCATGAAACATGAAACACACGAGAGGAGAGAGAAATCAAACAAAACAAAAAGAAAGGTGCTCTCAGTGTCTCATAATTAAGTTTGCCTTCCTTTTGGTGTCAGAGAAATAGATGGGATTTGATCCTACCTTTTTATGTTGTTACATTGCCCCCCTCCTCCTTTTCCTTCCCTCATCGTCTTCTTTTTTTTCAAAGATCTGAGTGGGAGAAGAATACATAATGCATATGATGGACAAGTAATAAATAGGACTTCATGAATATTTAATGAGCGTGAATGCACTTGTCTTAGTACTGTACATTTCCACTTCAAAATAAATACTGTTTTATTTAGTAAAGAAAAAAGAAATCAATGCTCATTTTTCAATTATATCCGTACACATGGCTACCAATTTGCGCTGCGATGCGAGCCGAGCAGCACTGGAGCCACATTTCTTAAAGCAACTTTGTCTACTCATATGCCTGTGTGTATTTTTTGACAGTTTTCTAATACCTGCTAGATTCTTTTCCGCATATATCTGCTCGGATGGAGTTGGAATCCATCAGGATTAAACTGGCCTTTCATGCGAGAATGAAACGGAGACAGAAAAATAAACAGGTGACGGGACTGAGCATGCTTAACTTATGCAGCATATTTTCTCCCACTGTCAGCCACTCCTCCGATTACAGGAAGACATTAGGGTCAAGATGTGATTTTACTTTGAAATCAGGAGTCTGAGACTCTTCAAAACGATTAGGTCTGTCCCTTCTTTTCCCTTTACCTCATTATCGTCCTAAATGTTATACCAGTTAGAGCAGTGGGAAAGAGCTCCTTCTGCTGTCATTCCTTACTCTTCCTTATTTCCACTGTGACCTTCCTTTTAAAGGGCCATCATCATGGAAATCTGAATTCTCCATGTCGTAAACATCATACATACAGAATATACTAATCTCTCGTCACTTTATATGTGTTACATGAACATAGATGGAAACTTTCAATTGTGTTCTTCTTGTGATGCATATATATATATATATATATATATATATATATATATATATATATATATATATATATATATATATATATGTGTGCACATTCAAGGGGTTCAGGCCGAAGTTATTAGACATGTTTCAGCTTGGACTGTGTTTTGAATGAGACAGGGCAACACTATCAGAGGCGAGGTTATTTACATGTATCAGACTTAAAGGCACAGTAACAAAAACAGCACAACTAATGATGAGGAAGTTGGAACAGCTTCAAAAACAGTTTTGTAAATATGAATTATGACTACATAAAAGTATAAACGTCAGAAGTGAACCTCAGGGTGAAAATATAAAACAGGATACATGAAAAATGCAAAACAGCCCCCCTTTAATATCTCTCTTCTTTCTTTACCCCAGTCTCTCGCTCAGTCAGTCTCTCGCACCACTTCACACACATTCTATCTCTCTTTCTCTCACTTTTTCTACCTTCCTCCTTGCAGTAGCTTTGTCCTCGAGCATTCCTTTACAACCTCCCCCCTGTTTAAAATCTGCATGCCCCTCCATCCCCCACCCCGCACCTCTACCTCTTTCGGCGGCTTTGCTGGCCCTCTGCCCGTACACACATTTGTGTCTGCTTTTGAGTGTTTTCAGAGGCCCATTAAACAGCGCCTTGGCAGGGCCAGGCACACTCACCTCACCTCTAAGACCTGCAGAAAGAGGGAAGGTTATCATATTCCCTCATCTATGCCAGAAACACACACACACACACACAAAGAAGCACATACACACACACAAACACACAGGTACACGCAAGGCTGGAGATAGCCTGTCCATGTGCAGGAAGTCATGCTTCCTATGACAAACGCAAATATTATAACCTGTAAACATGCCACATTATACTGGATTTCTCCCAGAAGTCTGCAGCCACTAGAAAGTGGGTTGGTACTAGAGGCTCAGTGTCTTTTCACTCATGGGCTGGACGTAAGTGCTGTAAACCTGAAGACAAGGCAGACTTCAGGGGGGGTGGGGGGATGTTGGCTGGGACCAGGGCACAGGGGTGCATGGCTTAAATTTGGGTATGCTGCAACTGTGCCTTCTGCTGGCCATTGGGAGAAAGTCAGTGTAAGCAGGGACACAAGCTGTTCCCGGTGTAACTCAACACCCACTGTCAAGTGCACAGACACACACTTCTAAACTTGAAATATTTAGCATGCTATTAGTCAACAACACAGTGAGCACACAGTGACTTTGAGGAGTACAAGAACAGCTACAGGGAGTGTGTGGAGACTGGACTAGAATGCTCTGAAGGCAATTATATGACAGCAAAGAATTTAGACTAAGAATCATGTCTTTAGGCATTAAGGTGAAACAACCTCAACATTTAGAACTGAAGTTCTCAATTTTTCTTCTCATTTAGGTTTTCAAACCCGCTGCACTGAAATACAGCAAGATGTCACTGTGGTGGCCTCAGCAAGTTTAAAATACTACTAATTGGCTTTAAAAGAAGTCTGATCAGTAAATACTAAAGACAGGTTCTGCCTTAGCAGTCCTTGATACAGCAAAGACCACATAATCCTACAGGAAAATAAAGGCAAATAGGCAAAACCTATATGCAAAGAATGTGAGGTGTACAACCCCTAATGACCCATAATGTGAGCAAAACACAATTTGCAACATGATGAAAAAATCTATAAATATAATGAAATATTGGCTGTTGATTTATTGTAATTATCATCATGTACCTGACTGCCGATGGATCTATGCTTTATTAGGACTGAAAATTCAAGTTAAACAGATGTCCTGCTGTAGCCATCAAAAAAAAAGTTGCCTAACTAAGCCACTACAAATAATACCAGTATGGCATCAGCTGGGCTTAAACTCTTAGCTTTGTGATTATGTGGCAAATCTGAAAATGCTGCACTGCTTTGGAACAACTAAACCTTGTCTGTTGTTAAATAAACCTACATATTTCAGTCAGTAATGCCACTTACTGTCTGTTTAGGTTTTTTTTTTTATTTCTATTTTAATTTTATTTTTTTAACCATAAAAAAGCATAGGTTTCGCAAATTTTCCTGCATGTGATGGTTTACTGGCCGAATGTTCACTGGGAACAGAGCTGTCACTGACATCACCAGTGAGGCTTTTGCTTTTTTCCTTCCTCAAGTTGAAAGTATTGGGATGAAGAGATGAAATAATGCTAATTGCCTTAAAAGGAAGGCTGATGGGTAAATATAGAAGACTGGAGCTGCGGTAGCAGCCGTTTCATCAGACAATACTGAGATATGTCAGAGTTAATTATCATATTCTCACACACCTGCAAACATCACGCCTGAACTCCAGGAAGAAAGTGAGAGAGAGAGAGGCAGAGAGAGAGAGAGAGAGAGAGAGAGAGAGAGAGAGAGAGAGCTAGGCTGAAAGGGGACTTGCTATTTTGACTTGTGAGCTTGATGACTGCCTCCCTCTGCCACCTGTGAAGGTCTCTGCTCCATCAAAGCACATTAGAGATATTAGGCCCATGCTTACTTATGAAGCAGATAAAAAGCTGTGGGGCCTCTGGCTTCTCAAGCTGTGACTGGAATAGCTATGCAATTTGCCAGCAGAAAAAAAAAAAAAACGAAAAAAAAAAAACAGCATTTTGATCTTAATGAATATAAAATGGCTGCCATTAAAAGTAAAACAGATTATTTTGGGCTTTTCAGGGTGCGCGGCTCTCTTGACAGTCTTGGAGGGCCACTATGATCTTTCATTAAAACCTCACAGCAGGGTCCCCTCCGCGGCCAGCCGGGCCTCAGTCCTCAAAGAGATTGGCTGCGTTTAAAAGTCATTTTCATAAATCTACGCAGATTTCTGAAATTCCGTAATGAAAGCCATGAGAGAGGGGCCGGCGTGGGGACGGGGGTATTTCTGCGGCTCTGCCATGCTGCCGGTCACGTTGGTTAGGCGGAGGCAGAGAGGGGCGCAGGCCCATCAGCATCGCCCCCATGGCAACATGCCACGTGAGCCTCTGCCTAATCTGTGTTTGTTAATGACTAGCATGTGCTAATTACTGTCAGCATCCAGGCTCTGGCTCTCTCTTCGCGCCACAGCACCACCGCCCAGGCTACCTGCCCAATCAAAGGCCTGGACGTCGCACACTTTTAATTGCATTAAACTTTGCCTGGTGATTTGTTGCCGTGGGAGCAAGGGGAGGAAAGCAGCAGCGAGGAGACAGACTGACAGCTGGCCAGCTCCACTAATGGACCTTCAGAAGTCAGGCAGGGAGGGAATTTATTGGTCTGCTTGTTTTTATTCATCTGTATGATCTTGACACAGCACCAAGACACTTTTAATGTCTCCGTCAGAGCTTCTCGGCCTGGACCCTGCCAAAAGCACAAGTGGATGAATAAACTGGTCATTTAGTGGGCACAAGGAAAGGTGGACGCAGGGCTAGTGGAACTGATTTCTTTGTTAGTAAGTAATCCAATTTTTTTTTTTTTAAGAATTACATCTGCTTTTCTCTTCCTCATTTTGGAGATATGATGTTTTGTGGGTTTTTTTTCTTTTCATCAAAAAAGTAGCCAATTCTTCAGTCAAAAGCTGGTTGCTCTTTACACTCTTTCAGTGCTAAATGCTTAAATGGTCAGAGGCCCACTTTCTCTTTCTTCTTCTGTGGTACAATTAACATGGACAGTGGATGAACAGTGAGCTGCACATCACTCGATGAACATGGCGATCTGTGGCCTTCTGGGCTGGCCTTGAGGCCTTTCAAGCAAAACTGATTTTCTACACTCTTTCATCCTCCGTGTGCCACCACTTAGATCTCTGGCGGACACGTTTGATACCATCTCTACAAACAGAAAATGTAAGTAACATGTCATATCTGAAGGCAAACAAACAAGTAAATACATGAATAATAGATAAAGAAATCAACGAAGACCGTACAGGGGTATCTGAATACATTCATGTAATGATGTGCAAACAGCACATACGGAAAGCAGGGAGACACGGACTGTTCCCCCACTGTGAGGGGGCCGAGGGACAAGTGCACGCATACACACATACACATGCACACACGCACACATTGACACACATGCACACCCCGAGACAGGCACTCCGACATCATGGTCTAAGATCCAAGGGGAAATTAGTGGGCACTTAGATCCACACATGTCGAGTGCTTCAGCTGGGATTCAGGCCACAAGATCCAAGCAGCAGCACATGAAAGAGACGCTGCTGCCCTACAGCCGCCAGCGCCCCACCACTGCACCACAAACACCAACATTTGCTTTCACACATAGATTTCCTATCAGTGTCAGAAGTGGGTAAGGGTCTTCAAAAAGCAAAAAAAAAAGAAAAGAAAAAACAACAACAACTAAGAGACAAACACAAGACAAATCCTCTATAGATATTGATAATTTAATTCACGACAGCAAATGTCATTTGTTTGTATTTCAGTTTAAACCTTAAATGCAACCCGCTGGTTGCCGGCAAAAAGCAAGACAGAAAACCCAATGTCACAACATTTTTTCAACACTGGGGCACAAATTTGGTCTGACAAGGGGGCGGAGGGGGGCCCATTTGTTGGCTTGGCCATGTTCTCATTATATTTAAGGTTGTATATGGACACAGTAAAATATAAATACAACTAATTATTATCAGGAATGCAAACATCATGTACTTTCTGACACATATTTAGTATAAAAAAATATTTTACTGCCCAACAATAATTTCCACTGTCTGACCCTGAAACTCCTTGTCAATTTTAATATTGCTGAAAATATTCTAGCAACTCTCTTTAACAGAAATGCGTATTTTCTATGGCACTGCTTAAAGAACACCAGACAGCTCTTCTACACTCCTGTGGCAGTTTGTATCTCACTTTGTATTAGACATCATGTAACCAACAACCTGACCTACATATGTGTGTGAACTCTCTGCAAATTGTCCAGGCATTCAAGGCATAAATGGTCTTTTAAGGGTATTCATTCAAAGCTATGATCAGAATTCATGCCTACATTTTGGCACACTGCCCCCTAATGAGAACTCACACACCTACACTCTCAAGAATAGCATGGTGCACATTGCATCACAGCAGCTCAAAATGCCTGGGCAGGTGTGTGAAATTCTAAGACACTGAAAAATAAAAATAATTCTAAAAGAAGGTCAGAACAGTAATACCCAATGACGGGAAAGATGGAAGCATTATTTGCTGCCGATGAGCGGTGTAGCCAAAAACACAGACACTGCCGCTAGAAGATCCCAGCCAGACATTATTGGAAAACCACTGTCATTCTCCTGGTTTAAGTAGCTGTGGTGTGTATGGAGCAGGGAGTGTTATTTGAGAAGCACGCTGCACACTGTTCCAGGCCTGCCACAGGGCTCAGTGGGGCTCGGGGGCTGCCCTGAATGTTCCACGCATCTCTGCAGACCTCCGCACTGTTTAGCGCCCACCGCCCAGTAGTAATTCTGTGTTTATCAACTCTTTATTATGGGCGCATCATCATTTACAATGGTACCATCTGCTCATTACCTTCCCTGAGTATGGGGCAAATTGCTTTCACAGGGAGTTAACCAGGAGAGGGAAATTGTCAGCAATAGAGAGAGAATCAAGAAACCTGCTCTTGCCTATTTGCAGAGGCTGTTACCCACGCAAGAGATTCGGGGAGAGGAAAAAAAAAAAAAAACACGTTTATTTTTTAAGGGGATCAAATAATTAGCCAGCTCTGGTTGTGCGAAGAGAAGCGACGAGATTGGTAAATTAAAACGAGGAGCCTCGGTCGAAATCAAATAAATTTCCGAGCGTTTTATGGGTACCTGCAGCTGTGTAGCAAAAACAAATATCGCATATGACCACATGACTCTAATTTATCTGCTTCTCTCCTAAATTAACAGCCTGGGCCAGGCAATGGGAAAAACAGTAGGAAGCAGAAAATAGGAGAATTCCTATCTCCACTCTCGCATTTATTCCATTAACTTCTCTAACAACACGGGATGAGAAGAAGCACTCGCTCACAAAAAGCGCCCATCAGGGGAAAAAACAAACGCCTAACACCTAAACCTTTACTCAATATGGAGAATTAGACTGCCTCTCTCTTCCAACTGTGAATATCAATACTGCAGGCGGCACCATTTTCTCCCACGTACACAGCGGAAGAGGAGAGGGGGAAGCAAGACCATCTGTTTCATCTCGCTCTACAAATGATGTATGGAGAAGCACACCAATGAATTAATCCACATTACAACATAAAAAAAGCCAAACTGTAAAAAATAAAGAAAAAAATCTCATTGCATTGCTTGCTAATACAAATTATGGAATGAATGTACGATTCTGATTTGCATGGTAAATCGCAGGCCTCTACCATTTTAACATAGCACAGGCTAAAACCAGACAATGTGCAACTCTAATGCACACACATCAAAACACACAAGACCTAATACTGCTCCCTGAACAAGTGAGCTACTTCAGTAAGTAGGAAAAGGTATGAATTAAAGGGGGGATAAACCACAGAGGCATTACTGTCGCAGAGTGAAATGTGACAATACAGTATCAATGACAGGGCCCATGCCTGCTGTTTGCCTAGATAAGATTTATATAACGCGTCATGTGGCGCCCTGTCTCTGATAGATTTGGAACTGTCAGAACGAATTGTGACACGTTTGGATATTTTTCAATGTGAAGGCTGACATTATTCATGATATTTCAGCGGGGATAGAGGCTAAAAGATCTTTGACATTCAAGCATGGTGACCTGCAGCTACGTTAAAGCGCGGGTGGGCATAGCAAGGGCAGATCCCATCATCTGCCCTCAATCAGTGGTCATCACCACTGCGCTATCAGAGTGGCAGGGCTGCAGGGCCCATGTGCGCGCATACACACACACACACACATGTGCGCCTACATATGCACACACATGCACACACACACACACACACACAAACACTTTCTATGACCTCATCTTGCCAACACATCTCTGAGTGACTCAGACACACAAACTAAGCCTCTAACTCTATAACCTTCACCATTCACACACACACACACACACACACACACACACACACACATTTTTATGTATGCAAAAGTCAGCCATAACATTGGAACCACTCACAGGTGAAGTTAAAGGGGATGGAATATACAAAGGCAGCAAGTAAACAGTCAGTTCTTGAAGGTAAAATGCTGGAAGCAGGAAACATGTGCAAGCTCAGGGATCTGAGCCACTCGGACAAGGGCTAAAATGTAATGGCTAGACCACTGGGTCAAAGTGTCTCCAAGACAGTAAGTCTTGATGGGTGGTCCCAGTTAGAAGTGATCAGGACCTACCGAAAGTGCTCCAAAGAAGGACAACCAGTGAACCGGCGACAGGGTCATGATCAAGATCAAGGCTCATTGATGTGATCCAAGGAGGCCCCCTCCTGCGACATGAAGGACTTTTGTAGGTCTTTGGAGGCCAGACACAACAAGACACCTTCAGAGGTCTTGTGGCATCCATGTCTCGATGCCTTACTGCTGCTTTAGTGGCACTAGGGGGACCTACACAATAGGGAAGGTGGTTTTAATCTTATGGCTTATCAGTGTGTATATCTCTCGCAGTGATTGATCTGCTCATATAGCGAATCCAGACATATTCAATCTGTATTTATCACATCCTCACCACCCCACGCAACTTTATTTGAGCCTCATGATAGTACTTCTGATGAGCAAGTAAGAGCAAATAAAAACAAAGCCCCTGAAAAGGCATAAAAGATGGCGAACAAGGAGTCGTCTCTGAGTGCATTATATGCTCCACGTCGCAATATTCTCATATCTTCTGAGACTGATTTACAATCCTCCTTCAAAGGCAGCACGCCGCACTGGTGGAGATTTATGTACTGAGGGTCATGTCTCACCTAGCTGCAGCCATATGCACGTCTCATTTCCATATGCTGTATTAGTGTCATGTCAGATAGTGCGCCGAGACTGGGGCCTTATTAGGCACGGGGGTCCCTGCTGCAGTACAAATCAACACCGCCGGGACCTCTGCTCATTCTCTGTCACACTGGCTTCTCCAAACACATCTCCATATGCACGGGCTCTGGCGGTGGCTGGCCGATGCCGCTCGGCCATCGCCCGCTTCCCCACGCAAAAATCCCCCAGCGGCGGGAGCGGGGGGCCACAGCCGTCAGGAACGTCTGGGGAGAGGAAAGCACAAAAACCACAGAGAGCAATGGAGAGGGGGGTGTTGAGGGGTAGGGGGACTTCGGGGGTGCCGTAAAGTTGGCAGCACGCGATTGCGACAGCTTTGATTCTCGAGAAGAGAGTAAATAAACAAGATCCCCTGTGGTTCCGGCAGAAATGGAGTAGAGGCGGCGCAAGATGGAGGGACGAAGGAGGAGGAGGAGGATTGATGGGGGAGACACAAAGAGTAGCATTATCAGTTCTCACACTGGCTCATGTGAAGCAAAAAAAAAGAGTAGTCAGATGAGTAACTGGTGAGGAGGACGACTACAAATTCAAATGAACAGAAGCCTCACGCATTTGAGCAAACCACTCATTTCCTTCAATGAAAAGCACAGATATCTACAGTGCAGATGCGAATGCTTTGGAAATACACACTTACATGGATCTTTTCCAGTATGTTATACTGGTTTGGCATTTTTCCAACATTGCAAGACATAATGCAATCCCAATATTACTATTTCATCATTCATCAAGTTCCTCAGACAAAACTGTTAAAAACGAGTCACACACATCTTTATGTTTATCTTTATGTACAGCTTTATGTTTATCTCTTGTCCTATTACTGGATTTCTGTAAAGCTGCTTTATGACAATGGCACAACTCACACTTAACGTCAGGTCTCCACAGGTAGACGAACCACTGCTAAGCACACATTACAGAAAACCATGAAATATTTGAAAACCATAACCAATATACAAATGGGAGCACATCTCACACTTAACTTCAGGTCTCCAAAATCCAAACGATGCACACATAAAAAAAATCCCACACCCCAAAATGAATGAATCATGAATCAACATGGACACAACAATCGCTTCCAAATCTCCTCCCGAGCAGGAGGCAAAATCAGGGTTGCGATAGTTTCTTTCCATTTTAGACCCACTCTTCCACAACCGTTTGTTTCATGTTCAGGCAGAACACAGCACAGCCACTCCCACATTCCAGATTCGCAACTGTAGGGTGCAAAGGCCTGTTCAAAATAGACACACACACACACACAAACTTTAGCAGAAAAAGTGAGCTAGGACTTTAAGACACTGGTGTAATCCGTGCTTCGCAAGGAGTTGTATAACTAAGTACTGGAGAAGGAATAATGCAAGTATTTTTTTTATATTAAATCCAGGGAATTATTGATTGTTTTTCATTGCTTATCATATTGAAATTGCATTTATGTTATTTTTCTTACTCGCTCTCAACATCTTCTATGATTTTAGATTTCGCTTGAAGTACTTCATTACTTCATTACTTCCATATTCAAAGTCCATCCTGTAAAAGCACAGATGTTCGAAAAGATTCAACAATTCTCCCTCCATCAGAAGTATAAGAAGATCTTTGGTGGAGTTACCGTCTAAAAAAAGAGGTGGGATTTACTCATGTCAATCAGGGTTTTTTTTCCCCCAATGAGAGCCATTGTACTGTGGAAAACTATGGCGTGAAACGTGGTGGATGCAGGTGTGTGTAGTTTGGGATGGCTGGAGTACAGGCTGTGCTGCAGTAGTTTACTGAAAGCTCTGGATACTGCAGCCATCTGCTTTGTGTAACCTGCTCCAGAGAGAAGGGCTGGGGAGAGAAAGAGCGAGTGCACGTTTGACCCTTATGCTTTATTACCCGTGTCCTCCCTACTTATCTTCTCCTTGGAACATCCTCAACCATCCTCAAGGAGAGAGAAGAAAGAGACAGAAAGAGAGAGAGAGAGAGAGAGAGAGAGAGAGAGAGAGAGAGAGAGAGAGAGAGAGAGAGAAAGAGATTTTGCTGATGTTATGCACTAGGAAAATGTTCATGTTATTTATTACAGTCAGCAGCAAAGCTCATACTGTAAAATGACAAAAATGAGCTCAGAGAGGATGGTGCTTGCTGCGTTTTAACTCTTCAAATTGGCCCAGATTAAATCAAATTTAGATTCACAAGCTCATCAGAAATTTGGCACTCTGAAAAGCAGCTAAAATGGGAGATCCATCTCAGCATTTGCATGATAAAAGGGAAATAGTGGAACAAGAAGGAGGAGAAAATGTGGGCCTCAAATGTAAATTAGGCTGATTGGCCAAGAGAAAATAAACCCAGCATGAAAAAGACCTATCCAGGGTAACGTCTGGTTAGTCATATCCATAGGGGTCATATACTCCCTCACATTTTTGACCTTTTCACTCTGTCGGTGATCCAGCATTCTGATTCCTGGCCACAAAATGAACATAATTGCCCTGTTGCCCCAAATGTAGTCAATCAGCTGAGCTACTAGAGTGTATTTGTACTAAAGCTGCCAGGGAAATGCAGCATGCAGTAATGGAAGGTTGTACTCTACAAATACTAATGCAACAAAAAACATGCATATATATAATATTCCACTTTCCTGTGTGCTGAGTCATTAAGTAGTCACAAATAGATTTGCTTATATTGTTTCTGGTATATTTATCGGCCTCTATATCTAAAAATGTACAAAAATGCAAATGAAATCCAGGCTTCAGTAACAGCTGCTGTTGCTGTTTTAGTTATGCAACATATGTTGGTCCATTTGTGCAGTATGTCATCAAGTCTGGTCCTGGAGGGTCGGAGGGTCAGAGCAGTACGGATTTACTACGCAAACATGCATGACTCAACTCACCAGTTAATTGCCATGATTAGTAGGTGTGTTAGAGCAGGGAAATCCCTAAACTATGTCAGACAATGGTCCTTTGAAACCAGGACCTCAGTCACATAGTGGAAGAAACCACATAATGAGGCTTGGTCCCAAGTCAACTTTCGTTGACGATTTCCCCTTCACTCCAAATGGAGTTGATCAGTCGTGACCTGTTTTCAAGACATGTTTGGTGTCTGAAATTTCTTAATTTAGCACTGGCTCCACATAACTAATTTACATACCAACAGTAGAAGTCAACAGTCACCCTGATTTTCTTCAGCCAGTACATACTCTCAACCCGATCAAACCACATCCAGGTTTTATAACAGTACAACTTACTGTGATTTGTACAAATGTCACAAAACATCCTTGTGCAGCTGAACGCTAGGGGAATGAGATTGTGGGTAAGCCTAACTCACCAGTGCTAGCGCTGGTATACAAAGGCTCCTCTTCAGTACTCAGTCATGCACATTCGAGACAGTCTGAGCAGGCTGTGCCAACATATCACGGCTTACTGACCTAAGAAGCGTGACAT
This sequence comes from Salminus brasiliensis, assembly GCF_030463535.1. Taxonomy (NCBI): domain Eukaryota; kingdom Metazoa; phylum Chordata; class Actinopteri; order Characiformes; family Bryconidae; genus Salminus; species Salminus brasiliensis. Next base: position 34,257,512 of record NC_132881.1, on the reverse strand, counting down.
GTTTAAATCCTATGTTTAAAAACGTTAAATTGACATTAAAATGGGGTGAAAACTGAGCTGTGCTTGGCTGTCTGGAAGAAATCGGGCTGGGATTAGATCCAAACAATAGTTGATCCGAACTAAAACTACCACAAAAATCAAATGAGGCAGTTTGAGGACCGGTTAGCTGAGGAGTTGCAACATTCTGACACAACCTGTCTTCCAAGTACTGTAGAAAAACAGAGTATTCATTCTTAAATATTGCTCTTTCTTTTCATACATTTCTTTTTATTTTACATTCTGCTCTTTTTGAATACACTGCAAATACACAGACGTCTACACAGAAATCTAATTTGGCCTACAAGCACAATTTGGTGTCATTCCAAGACACTAAGAAGCACGGAGGTTTGAATTCAAAACACAGACACCCAGTAGGCCATCAAAGTCTACGGCAAAGAGAATAAGCACAAGTACCATTACTTATAAAACCAACAGAACGTCCAGACCACATGTTCCTCACAAATGAGCCTCAGCTGAGCCTCAGAACCTCCAAGCCACTTTCAGCACGACAGTGAAAAGCCCAAAACGATGCACCCGAAGACTGTATGTGACAGCACCCTAGACATTTCACGTCCGAGACCTTCTAGCTAGTGTATTTCAGACTCACTCAGCAAAGTTTTGATTTCACACTTTGGCACATGAAGCATCATCCAGTTATCTACAGCAGTTAAAAAAGTATGCATTTTAAACTTGCAGCAGAGCTATAAAGGAAGGAGCATAATACCGATCTGAAGGACAGAGTATAACATATTAGCTACCCACAGGACTGTAGCCAATAGTAGACAAAATAACTAATGCTTAATGCAAATTCCCTGCTGGGAGGTATTATGCATGACAGTACAGCAGTGGATCTGAGCATATAACTTAAGAAAAACCTACATTGTTATTAGTATCCCTAGGAAGTAAGGTGTTATGTGACGTCTTTGCTGTTAAAATAGGGAACTTTTTTTTTTTTGAAGCACTTTACTTAAGATTAGGATCTATAAATAGACTATCATGCTTATACTACTGAAATCTGCTGTACTACCGCCACAGGAAGGAATACACAACTAACAACATTTCATCACACTGTGTTAATGTGTGCTTTTCAGGGCTAGATTTGTTACAGGGTTGGATTGAATTCATTCTTATTTCTGTTAGAAACGTGATTTAGGATGTTTAACTGCTATAAGCTCAATGCTGATACCTACTAGCAAGCCATTGTGCAAACTAGCAACTTGGTGGTGATGTTTACACCAGCTTTACAATGTGTCTTAAAGATTTGAAGATGGAAATGATACCAGAGAGCTGGAAAGAATGTAGATCTGGAGCTTGGAGTCTCAATGTGAACTTCTATTTGTAAACATGATCTCTGCAATTACAGCTATTTTAATAATGTTTATCTAAATATGAGGTTATATCGCCTAACGCTAATGACTATAACCGTCTACATCAACATTTAAGAGGAAATAGGAAACCTCTCTACTCACAAACAATAAGAAGGATACAACATATTTCAGGTATGGGCTTAATTTCTGGAAGTTCTCTCCCTCACCCCCCAGCCCTCTTCCTCTCCCGTTTTCTCTCTCTCTGAGACGTTCTCTTTCTCAGAGGCACTTGACTTTTGTCCAAAGCTCGGTGAAATGTGGCCCTGTTATTTCTGAAGAGGCTGATACACGGACGCGACACAAATCCTCTTAGCCCCAACTGCAAACGGCTTTTGGGTGGCGGCTTAAAGGAGCCATTGTGGGGCTCCTGGTTTTAAAACTTCCTCTGATGCCTTTCTTCCAAGCCCTAATGTAAATAAATGAGTGGCCCCAGACGAGAGCACAGGAAGGGGCTGGGGAGGGGGAGAGGTGATAAAAGCCCAGGTCTCACATCAACACAGTCATCCTGAGACAGCCTAATCTCCCTATCCAAGAGCAAGAGGAAAAGAGGGATGAGGAGAAAAAGAAGGAGAGAGAGAAAGGTGGGGGGAAAAAAGGACAACACAAAGAGAAAAAAGTAATGTGGAGAAAATGTCAGTAAAATAAAAGATACACACACTGAAACAAGAACAGATCCCAGCCTTTCTCTCTAGGATGCCAGTTCCTGCTACGGCCAGTCCTTCATCTATTCAATTTCTATGTGTGTAATTGGCTGCATGTAGTGTTAGTGATCTTGGTAATCCAGCGCGGAGCAGGAAGGTGGTCTGAAGAGGCCCAGGCAGAGCGGGGCCACTTCATTAGGGGGGAGAGGCTGTACAGGGCCTGAGAGCGACCAAAGGCCGACGCGGACGTACAGCAGCGAGGAACCACAGTGACAGAGCCTTCAGGAGCCAAGAGATTATTCATTATGGAAATTAGCATAACCCTCCATACGAGCCCATAAAGATTTAACGCTGATCTCTTTGTGGCTGCATGTCAAGTCCTGTGTTTTTTTTTTTTATTGCTTTGGGAGCTTTTATTTAATTGTCTTTAAGCTCAACAATTGCTTACATTTTGCTTATATTACACACACACACACACACGCACACACAAAAAAGCCACCATAATGTGCAGCGAGCAGATACAACATATTATGGTATCATGCATTATTCAATTAAATATTTTGACTGAAGTTGAAATGGAAGCCAGATTAAAAATGCTATTGCTTCTGTGTGTTTGATTTACGTAAATACCGACTCGCTTATTAAGACCGTATAAAAAGACTGAAACAAAGGCTTAAGTTGATTTCCTCATAATTATGTCTCTACATTTCCTGGGTAACTGAAACTAATATTTCAACCCGGGACTTGAACAGAATGTAAAGTGATATCAAAACAACAAAGGCGACTTGAATTCGTCTAATAAAAGTGTGGGGAGAAAAAAAAAAAAAAAAAAAAAAAAAAAAAAAAAATATATATATATATATATATATATATATATATGATGCATTAGATTTGCTTTTGACTAAATTGATTATGCTTGCTCTGCCTATTTTTAGCCTTCTATCACAGACTAAAAGAGCAGTGACAGAATCAGAAGGAAAACAAGTCTCAACTCGAAGATAAAATAAAACTCTTAAAAGGCGCAGATTTATTTATTTATCTTTTAGTCTGATTATAAGGAACTGAGAGATACACCTCAATGACAGGAAGGCCCCATCAACCCATTTCTTCAAAGTCCTCCTCATCGCTGAAGAAAACAAACGCCTGCAAAGAGGAGCAGAGGCATTGATGTCTTGCCCTAATCTTCATAAAGGTAAACACACGCACCAGCCTCTCTCCTCTGTGACGAGCCCATGCAATGATATATATATATATATATATATATATATATATATATATATATATATATATATATATATATATAGTGTGTGTATATATATATATATATATATATATATATATATATATATATATATATATATATATATATATATATATATACAGCTTTACTGCTTAAAGTGTTGTTTTCGCCAAAGAGATGCTCCGCTCTTTTAACAGCCTTCTAAATTGCTCCACATCAAAACATTCTTCAGTGATTCAAAGACACGCAGTAAGAACTTCCAGAGGATGGAATAACAAATCTTTAAAGAAGATCTAGTCCAGGACACAAATGTCAAAAAGAAAAAAATAATAAGTATACGGAATGAATTGGATTGCACTGGTAAACCGTTCCCTCAGTTAGGGTCTGCCAAATGACCATGAGGATGTGTGGTCAGAACAAAATGCTCTAGCATGCTAGATCCATATCATAGCCATATTACAGCCTTACTGTCCGTGAGTGATGAAGAGCCTCAAGGCATGCTCATAAAGGGGGCATGGTTTTTATAGACGATGGCATCAAACCACTTCCAGATGGCTCATCGGAGTGGGCTGAGATTCCACAGCTTCCCCGAGAACGCAGAGCCAGCGAGCTCACACCATGTCATCTGCTGCACGGCCACATCAGCCTGGAACCGCAGCAATCAGACACTCCTCTGAGCTTGGCCCTGTCTGCCCAGCCAATGCTGCTCTGAAACAGCTGTCACATCTGAGCTTGCTGATGGTCTACATCAGAGTTTCCAAATACTGCAGCCCCACATGGACTTACCCAACTTCACACGCCTGCTACTGGCCTCCTCTTCCACACGCTGTAGGTCAGCGGACTCCCAGCAACTCTTAATCACACCTTTTAACAGCTCATGTTACTGTTGTACCGAGAGGCGTGCAGTAACACAAACACAATTAATGACGGCTCATTAAAATCAAATGCATGTGAATTCATTAGACGATAAATCATCAATTCATTATTCCAGTGCATTTTAAGAAAGCAAACAGATTTAAAGGGAACACCTTTACAAAAACTTACATTTTCAGTGCTTGAGCACATACATATGGGTATCAGGAGTGCTTACCAACCCACCAGCCATGAAATAAGACAATTGTGGGTTGCCTAGGCCAGGGAATTTAACAAGCTGTTCTAATTGGGTTCCCCTTCCTACATCACACACAAGCATATTACAATCGTACCGCCACACTATCTCGATATCTTCAATCACTGCCTTTTCCATGGTGCCAGTTTTCCAGCGTATGCTGGTTCTGATGTTGGCTGCGCAGATCAACACTAGACAAATAGCTACATGAACACCCCCCCCCCCCCCCAGCCCCAGTCTCAAAGGACAGGAGTGCTGAATGGATGAAGATTATTTTTAATGGCAAAAGAGTCGACAAAAGCCTGTACGTGCATGCTAACCATGTTGACTGAACATGTTGACTGCTTTGCCAAGCCAGGTCAGTACAGCGCAGGACTGGCAACAGAACTTTCCTTAGATTGGCAGAAGTGGCAAAACTGCAGACGAGAGAAATGTAGGCATATTAAAAATCACAAGACAGGGTCAAAGGGATGCTGTGGTGCCTAACCTTAATCCTTGTGATACCCCAGGAAACCGTGTTCACTTGTGGAAAAGAGGTATAATACATCACCTTTACTACAGTTTCAAAAACTGTACCTGTGTAACTGAGTTACTGTTTATAGCAGTACCACTGCCCGTAAATATTATGAATGAATATAGAAGCAGTGACTGGCCTAATTAAAAAAAATAAAATAAAATAAAAACACCTGAAATTTTAACCACAGTGAGTATTCTCACTGTCCTTTCTCCCTCCCTTCATAATCCCTCCATCTTTTCCTGTCAGCCAGTGTCTGCAGCCTCAAATAGAGCTTGTTAGAGAGGGTCTCACTCCGACTCTCTAACTCACAGATAATTATTCATTTAGCTGCTTTAGAGAGTCTTGAGAGTGATAAGCTCTCTATTCATTTACTCAGGGACAAACCATCACAAGTCCCTTTCCTTCCTCTCTGCGTTTTTCTATTAGCTATTACACCGGACGGGAATATTTATTTTAACCTGATTGCTTGTTAATTAGAAATCATGGGGCCTCTTGTTAAATGATAGCTCCTCTACCCTTACACCTCACTGACATAAATCCAGGTAATGCTTGATTATGTTCTCTGTTCCCAGAGATCTTGACATGCCAAATGAGGTAATAAAATAAGACATGGTAACGGTGATTACTAATACACAGCAGTACAGTAGGTAATGTGTTTACTCTGGCTGTAATGGCCATGATGTAGGATGCACAGAGATGAATGATTAAATGAGTCTGACCCTCATGCCATGCCATGATTTTTCACAGGAGAATGCCAGTGCGGGGTGTGAATATTTATTTTTATTTACCTAACCTTTCTACATGGAAGCCAACAAGAGATTTCCACATATTTTGCAAGAGAAAAGAAATAAAAGCACTGACAGATTGATGGTCATCTAGACAAAACTTTCTTGTAATTTTGAACATTTTATTGTTTTGTATCACCATTGTTAATAATAATATTAATTGCTTATTATAATACCATTTCTAGTGGTTTACAACAGCTGAGAATAACATTGTAAGACAGGACTCCATAAACTTTACACACCCTTTTTGTGAGCAGGCAAATACTGGCGAACAGCACCTATTTAGCTTAAACAGTTTAGATAAGTAGGCTGTTTATTTTATTTATTTTTAATTAATAACAAGTTAAGGAAGTATTTTTTTTCAATACTGTCAACGCATATTCCTAACTTTAACTTCAAAACATCCATAGCCATGCAGACTGAAGCCCGGCTGTTTGTGTGTTGAATGTAACTATGATAGAATCCGCTCAATATCACAGCAAAACAGACAGGAAAGTCTCTGTGAACCAGCCGACTTCTGAAGTGATAAAAAGAAATATCACAAAGAATGAAATAATAAATAAAAAAATAAAAAAAACATTGGATTTAATGAGCACAGTCTGTAGCCTACATACCGCAACAATTTGAGTAGTTTCATTTTAAGCTAAATTTATTTGTTGTCAGTTTTATCCTATACTTTTGGTGTTCTACTGGTTGCACCTTGAGTTTTGTTTTTGTTTCCTGCATTATTTGTCATCAGGTGCATCACTCATATGATGACAAAAACCTGATTAAACCTGATTGTTTATTTTGTAATGGAAATTACTTTTTAATTTGAGCAAGAAAAATAAAATGTGCCCAACTACACAAAACCATGACATGAACAGCAATGAATTCTTACAGACATTACACAACATAAGTTACGACAGCAGTGGTCAAATGGTGCCCACTGGTGTAAAAAAAATAATAATAATAAATGCAGTTAAGTTCACTTTAATAAGTGTCAGTCCTAAAGGCAAGGAAGGACAGTTCAGATATTAAATCTAGTATCTTTCTGCATCAGTACGAATGGCGATGTAGTACTTAAATATTCACTTGTCCAAACTGGCCTCCGGTGAACTCACATATGAAAACCAGTCATTTCTTCTTCCCTAATTTTAGATAATCTAAAAATTACTGGAACGATTTGGAAATGAAATAAAAAGCATGTGTTGCCAGTGGCAGGTTTATGCACAAAGCAGGAGTTTCATGTGTTGAAACGCTACACCCATTTGGCCCCGTGCTTTGCATCACCTCGTTTCAGTAAGAACGGCTACGTTACGTCTCAAAGCAGACGTGGCGTTTACTCAAATTGGGCAGGTCAGCGGAGGGCACTCCAGTAATGTGGCAAAGCACTTCAAAACCCACTTTCTCTCTTTCTCGCGCCTCTTTTCCCCCTTCTTCATCTCTCGTTTTATTTCAGAGGAATCTCTTTCAACTAGAGAGGGCTTAGGACAACTGCGGAGTTTGACATAATTATGTCTGGGCTAGCTTTAATCACTCTGGGCCCTCACTCCTCGAAGCACATTATCTGACTCCAAACATGTCAGATCCATGCCTGAAATAGGCCAATTTACCCTCCAAAGTCTGCGCTGAAACCCGGCTCTAAGTGAAAGCCACAGATACGTAACTGTCTTCCTTGTTTTTCATCCCTTTTTTGAACACTGCTTGTCTTCCAGGGGGAAAAAAAAAGTTCGAATTTGTTACTTTACTGCACTTTTAATAGGATAGAAATCTGCCTGAATGGAGGTTAACAAGGCACTGATGCTGAGAGAACACCACTGTGTTGAGACGAAAGTTGACGTCAAGCGCAGACAGTGCATCTGCACATCCAAAGGCATTTAGCGTTAATTACAGAGAGCTGATATAGATAAAACGAACACTGCTTTGACCACAATGAAAAGAGCGTAAAAGCTCAGTAGCTACCATCCAAAATGGCTGTTTTACTTTTAAGTCCATAGTCATAAATTATATTAGGGTGTGTCCACAGCAAAAACACACAGTTTTGGCAAAGGCCACAAGTCTACATTATTGTAAAATCCTTCCATGTGCAGTGTATCGAGGCAGCTTTGCCATGGCGGTCAGTGCCGTGCAGTGTTCTTGTGGTGCTCTGTGCTCTAAGGGCCACAGAGACACCCAGATCAGTTGCTGTTTGGTCAGCCCCATTTCGCAGGCACACCACGTGCCCACCAAGACTCAAATGGGTCAGAGAACAAAGCCACATCAAAGGCGCACAGCCGGATCATGCACATACACACTAATGTGCTCCCAAGATGCAGCCATTCAACCTAAATCCTAGACCTTTGATGATACGAGTCTGATGGACCATTGTTATAAAGAAGTCATCAGCAAATACAAGCAAATCTGCTCTCAAGTAACGTCAGGCCGAAACAACATACATGCTCACTGACATCCAGACCAAGACTAGAGCTCAGCAGGACAGAGACAGATCATGAAAAATATATAATATACATATATCCATATTGTTATAACATGACCTACATATCTCTCTATATCTCTAATATGATAACTTTATAGATGAAGCAGACAAATATGCACGTTAACATAACAGTACAGCATTATTTCAGTTTTGGAGCATTTTAATGGTCCATATTTAATGACATTTAAAATGTGAAACGTCCAGGGAAGGCTTTCTACTAGATTCTGGAGCATTGCTTTGAGAAACCAGATCGTTAGTGAGGTCACCCACCAACTCTATGGTGCCTCTATGCTCCCAGACAAGCTGTATGTGTGTATTTGCACATCTGTGTCAATGGTGGGCGCAACTGAAGAGTGTCAATGATGGGTGCAACTTAAAGAGTATTAAGTAGAATGGGTGTCCACAAACACTGTGCAATGACAGTTGGTGGGAGCAGGTATCAGTGAAATATCCTCTGTGATAATCCTAAATGCATAAAACATACACAAACACATTGTAAATCCCTGAATAACTATTTTGGTTATGTAGCATAAAGTTTCTGTTCATACACACATTCTCTTGTTTTCAGTGATACGCTCACCCCCTGTTACAGGCCTCTGACTAGAGCCGAAGGATGAGAAACAAAACAGAGCTAGAGAGAGAGAGAGAGAGAGGGACATTGAGATATGGCTGGACAGAAGACATGAACCTCAGTAGAGCATTTAGCTGCTGCAGTGGGCTTCAGTTTGAGGGGGTCGGAGAGGGCCGAGCTGGCTGCTTCTCGCATGGCCTGAGCGCCACACAGAGCCACCAGCCAACAGTCCCAGCGGAGTGGCCCACTCTCCACACACTTCATTCCTCTACGCTGGGCCAGGCTGAGAGCAGCTCTGCCCTGCTCTCCAGAGGCGCTGCTGAACCCCTGCCCACCGCAACTGTCAGCCAGAGAGAGAGAGCACAGCAGACACACATGACACTGTCTCAACAGCGGGCAAATGTGAACAGCACTGGGACCCATTTGTCCAGCAACTTGTAGGAGAGAAAAGAAGAGAAGAGGGAAGGAGAGGAGAACAGAGAAGATGAGAGGAAAGGAGAGGAGAGCAGAAGAGAAGAGAAGAGAAGAGAAGAGAAGAGAAGAGAAGAGAAGAGAAGAGAAGAGAAGAGGGAAGGAGAGGAGAACAGAGGAGAGGAGAGCAGAAGAGAAGAGAAGAGAAGAGAAGAGGGAAGGAGAGGAGAACAGAGAAGAGAAGAGGAGAGCAGAAGAGAAGAGAAGAGAAGAGAAGAGAAGAGGGAAGGAGAGGAGAACAGAGAAGAGGAGAGCAGAAGAGAAGAGAAGAGGAGAGGAGAGGAGAGGAGAGGAGAGGAAAGGAGAGCAGAAGAGAAGAGAAGAGAAGAGAAGAGAAGAGAAGAGAAGAGAAGAGAAGAGAGCAGAAGAGAAGAGAAGAGAAGAGGGAAGGAGAGGAGAACAGAGAAGAGAAGAGGAGAGCAGAAGAGAAGAGAAGAGAAGAGAAGAGGGAAGGAGAGGAGAACAGAGAAGAGGAGAGCAGAAGAGGAGAGGAGAGGAGAGGAGAGGAGAGGAGAGGAGAAGAGAGAACAGAAATGAAGACGAGAGAAGAGACGAGGAGGTGTGATGAGAAGAGAAAAGAAAAGAAGAGAAGAGCAGGGCTGAGGAGAGGTCAGAAGTGAGGAGAAGAGAAAAGAAGAGAAGTTAGAAGGACAGAAGAGAAGAGAAGAGAAGAGAAGAGAAGAGAAGAGAAGGGAAGAGAAGATAAGGAGAGATGAGAAGAAAAGAGAAGAGAAGAGAATAGAAGAGAAGAGGGAAGGAGAGGAGAACAGAGAAGAGGAGAGGAGATGAGAGGAGAGCAGAAGAGAAGAAAAAAGAAGAGAAGAGCAGGGTTGTGGTAAGGTGAGGTGAGAACTGAGGAGAAGTGAAAACAAGAGATGAAAAGTGAGGAGGACAGAAGAAAAGAGAAGAGAAAAGAAGAGAAAAGAAGAGAAGAGAAGAGAAGAGAAAAGAAGAGAAGAGAAGAGAAGAGAAGAGAAGAGAGAAGGACAGAAGAGGAAAAGATAGGAGAGAAAAAAATAAGAGAAGAGCAGGGTTGAGGTGAGGTGAGAACTGAGGAGAAGAGAAAACAAGAGAAGAAAAGTGAGGAGGACAGAAGAGAAGAGAAGAGAAGAGAAGAGAAGAGAAGAGAAGAGAAGAGAAGAGACATTGACATTCTATTGACTACTTCTCTACAGGGACTTGCTAAGCTGTGTGTGTATGTGTGTGTGTGTGTGTGTGTGTGTGCATTTGCACATCTGTGTCAGCAATGAGTTCAAATTAAAGTAGCTGAATGCATTTATTAGAAGGGGTGTCCACAAACATTTGGATACATTGTGTGTATGCTAACAGCATCAGCAAAATGAGTAATTATTAAGACAGACTAAATGAACTAGATGACCAAGTACAATGATAGCAAAGCATTCATAAATCCTTCAACAGCATCCAAAAGGAAAGCATAAATGGGTGGGTGTGTGTCACAACTAGAGGAGAGTTGACATAAAAGCCTAACAAACTGAACTAACCAAAAGCTACGACGGCCTGCAACACTGCTATTATTGCTCTGTGGAAAGCTTAGAGAGCCTGATAAATTCTAACTCTCCATGTAATTGTCCCTCGCATCAGAATGTAAATCTCCAGTGCTTATGATTCATCACATTTGCTTCTTTTTTTATTTCCTCCAGCTACATCTTTTATTAGTTGTGCACTCAGCGTCAGGGTTTAATTTCTGCGGGAAAGAACAACAGAGGCAGTTGATTATTGTTATTGAGAATGTGATACTACAGCAGCTGAAATAAAATCTATAATGAATTAAAGTGACAGATTTGGGAAAGGGGGGGGTGTTCATTTACTAGTGTTAAGACATCACTGTATGGCAGTGGCAACAGCAAATTAAAAAAAACAACAACATCAACAACAGTGTTTCCAGTGTTTGATGCAAAAATTGCTTTATAGAGAAAGTAGAGAAGAGAAATGTGTGTGTGTGTCTGTTTTCTGTTAGGGTCAGTTATGAGTTTAACGAGTATTATGAGTACATGCACTAGATCCATGTACATGTGTACAATAATCATAAAGATTATTATGACTCTTATATACCCTTTCTGTTGCCATGTAAAACAAAATACAGCCAACGGGAATGCTGGCATCTATCTTCTTTCTTCAGTACAAAACAACAGTTTTGATTCTAAAACGAAAAGGAAGGGATTTCAGTTGTGATTAAACTATTATGAGGACGTGGTTAGTGTAGAATTATCTACACTATCAAAGAGGAAGATACAGTGTTTGATGTGAAGGCAGCGCAAGCTTGTAGAGGAAAAAGGCCTCGGCTAAAAACAAGGCCTTCCTCTCGCCTCTGCCTCAACCATGCTGAATTAATGATAACAGACAGTTATGAATCATTCAAATGCCCATCTTCTGAAATGAAAGACTAACAATGGAAACACAAGTATAAAAGATGAAATTAGCCATAATGATATAATGGCACATCACTCTGAAGCTGACATTATGACTCATTTTCCAACCAGGCTCATTGCATTGATTTTCATTAAGCCAGAAACTTGATCCTTTCTGTAGCCTTTTAACCCACTTCTTTTCTGTGATGCCCCCAGATATGCACGTCTACTGTCTGATTTCAAAAAGGGTTGAGTTAATCAGAAACAGGTCTGGCCAATCACTATTCATAAAGTCGCAGATATACAGAATGCCTCTGTGTGTGTGTGTGTTTCTCTTGTATTCCCACTATAGCCCAGTGGCAGTTGTAGCCATTGTGGTTGCTGTGTGGAGGAATAAAGGAAGCCAGGAAGCGGAGGCTTGTAGAATTCCTACAGTTCAACAATAAAAAGCTGGGTGACATAAGACCATCACTGCAATGTTGTGCCGGAAAGAGCAGATCTCTGAGATTATTCCCCAATCCCAAATGTTAACGAAATGTTAAATCTGCGACTTAGAACCATAACCTATACTCAAGCCCCGTCCTGGAGGGTTCCAGGTTTCCTCTGTGCACTAACACACCTAATGTGACCAATCAAAGACTTAATAGGTATGAAGTGCTGTGTGCCTCAAGCACAATGGTAACTTGTCTTCCATATATAAGCATATTCACCATTTGTGTTGGGCACAGATGGAATTTGGCCTGCAACCCATCCATGCAATAAACGCAGTTGCAGCTTGTATCAAACCCACAAGTCCTGGTATTAAACCCACAACCCTGTCATCGATAGCCCGGGGCTCTAACCGCAGAGCCAGCACTGCCCCCTGCCCTTCACTCAACTTTTTGAGGACATTATAGATAAACTGGACCCCACTGGACCAAAGAAGACTCCTCACTTTCCTCAACCTCTGACGGTTCAGCATCATGTTACGGAGGCCTGAAGTCAGATTCTATTGCTCCTAGCACTGGAATAGCACTGAGTAACATCCATCCATCTTCATATCTGCTTTTTTCTGGTCAGGGTCATGGTGGCTCTACAGCCTTCCCGGAATCATTGAGTGCAGGAATACCCTGGACAAAGAAACCAGTCCATTACAGGGTACCACACACGACAATGCACTCACCCACTCACACCTAGGGGCGATGTAGCGTGGCCAAATTCACCTACATTGTGCGTTTTTGGGAGGCCGGAGGAAACCAGAATACCTGCAGGACACGGGAAGAGCATGCTGAACTCCTCACAGACAGTGACCCTCTTTGGCACCACCCTGAATAACATTATTTAATATTTTTTAACATACATCAAAGAACAATGGTCACTGCAGTCACTAATCATTGTGATTCAGCCTGCGTATAAAGGCTGCACAATATCCTGTTTGCAAATCGCTATCGTAATAATTGCGTTTGAAATACTGATATAACAGAAAGTTATAATATTGTATAATAATTATAGTTATTATTATAATTATAGTTATTATTATAATTATTATATAATATAATAATTATAGTTGTAATATGTAAATGTGCCCTCTAACCAATTTACCATATTTTTACTGTCTACTATGAGCATCCCAACCAATATCCAGTATATATACAGTATCATGCTAATGTGTTCGGGGGTGTTCTGATGAAACAAATTACCCATCTACAGCTTATCCATTTCAACGTTATTTACAGAGCATATCTTACATCTTATAGACATTTTATATGTACCACCACTGCCCCTGGTATATTTTACATATGCTCTGGGAATGTCCCTTGGTTGAATAATTCTGGAAATACTTCTACTTCTGTGTTTTACAGTCTGATTTTATAATTGTGATCCCTGTTTCTGTCTCCTGCATGACAACTACAACATGGGGTTAAAGGTTAGACAGTTAACTATTGTTTTCTGGATTTACTGCTACTAAAAAGACAACCCTACAAAACTGGATCACACCTGGAATTCACATGAAATCATTTAAACTTGAAAAAAATTGAATGTACTGCTACGCTCAGCCCCATGACTGTTGAAAGAAGGCAAACCTGCGTGTTGCATATTTTGGATTTCCTTGCATTGAATACTAACACTTCCTCCTTTATTTATTTTTTGTCTGTGGTGATGATGATGATGATGATGATGACTGTACCTATGATTATTTCGCTGCCCACATCTCTTACTCTATTTAGTTTTGGCAGTCCTCATCTTGTTTGATTGTTGACAATCTAGGAAAAAAGTATTGATGACAAAAAGAAAAGATCATCTACACCTCAACAAGATAAGATTTAGTGCTTTTAATACAGTTCAAGGTGAATTGCAACTGCAATATGTAGAAATACAATCACAATACTAGCATTTGTCCAATCTTTTGTTCTATAATCACTATAAGGCTGATTTTAGGACAGCTATTCTGTAGCCAAAAAAAAATCTTTCAATGTTTTAAAAGCAACATCTCTGAACTTCCCCCATTTGATTTCACACTGACTGAAGTCACATGTATCTGTGGTCAACGGCATGATCCTGCTTTCAATGATCTAGAACATAATTGCACAATCCTAGCTTATTTCTTCCTCAAGAGCATTCAGCTAGGACTCTTCTACTGAACCATCCTGATCCAAATCAGATCTCGGGGTCAGCCTGGCCTCAGGAGCACTTCTTAGATAAAGTCTTGTTCCACAAATCTGCTCCATATATTAGAGTTGATTCAGTTGGACAGTGTATAAGATATGATACATTAATCTCCTCTATTTCAATTTCTGAGGCTGGGAGTGTAAAATTGGTATGCTGCATATCTAATTTTCTTTTTTTTTTTTTTCTTCCTGAATAGCTGATATATGCCTCCCTCAGAAGCTGGAGTGTAGTCGCCATTGTGGACCCTATGGTGCATTTACAACCAGCAACATCAGCTCTCAAATCTTATCTTGTTAAATCAGCCAAACGCGAGTAGCTGTGAGGGAGGGAATTAATGGGCAGGATGCTGGAGGGGGAGAACAGGGCGTTTTAATCCAGCGAACAAGGGTGTGCATGTGTGTGTGTGTATGTGTGCAAGTGCGTGTCTAGGGAGGGGACGCGACTGAGTGAAGATGCGTATCTGCCGTGAAGGTTGCACTGCGTCGTTTGCTCCTCAGGTTCGTTTTCCTCACCCTTTCCCCAGCCTGATCCTGCAGCGGTAAAGTTATCTACTTTGTTTGGGAGACGGGCCAGTGCATGATATGATACGGAGACGAGAGAGAATCTAAAGTCCTCACTCAGAAAGTGAGAAAGTGCTGAAAGTGCTGAGTGAGAGAGGGTGGGTGTTGTGAAGTTCTGGCCACTCACTTATCTAGATTCAGACCATAACTGTATGAGGCCTAACAAATAAACCTGCACACCTGGCAAAAAGGCACATAGTCACAAGGAGGGGGTGGGGTGGTAAAATCATTTGTAACAGTAGTAGATTGTACTTTAAATAGAACGATAGTGTGTACAACAGGTTGGTCATTACAGAGAAGCACTGCTAGCCACAGAGATCCATTTAAGCATTCAAATAGTTCTTTAAATAGTATGACCATAGTTCTATACTGTATATTACCATTTCTCTTCATTTGAACCCTTTATATACTCCCTTCCTCAGCTGTGTACAGGAATATAGCTGGTTATGGTTATGGAATACCATTTCTGATTATTAATAATCACAACCCTTGTGGACGGCATATGAATAAATAAAAGTATTAATCTAAAAATCGAGGTGTGAGCTGGAGAGTCCCATTAAGCTGCCACACTACACACTCTTTTGTGTCATTGCTATTCTGTCACAAGAAAGCCATCTTACCACTGAGGTCACAAAGCTGAGCCCTCATTGGAGGGGCTAATTTGATTGTGGCAGAACAATGGCACTGTAGCCTTCCTCCACTGAAGAGCATACTAATTACACAGCCTGCCCTTGATCCTGACCTTGGTGGGTCACTTAGCAGTTGTGATCTGTCTCTGACTCTTAATAAAGTCCCGCTCGCACGGGTGAGCCAGAGTGGCAGCCCCTCTCTCTCTCTCTCTCTCTCTCTCTGTCTGTCTCCCTCTCTTGCTCTCTCCGCAACACTCTCTTTCCGCCTGTCTCTCTCTCTTTCTTACTGCCTTTCTCTCTCACACCCTCTCTAATTACTGCCATGCAAAACTGGCAGAGACATAATGACTGGGGCCATCACTCTTGCACTTTCACAAAACCAATTGCAGAACCATTCATTTCAAATGAGCTGCAAAACTCACTTGGGGTACTGGACGAAAAAAAAAATAAGCATGTGTTGGTTCTTTCTTTTTTTGACTAAATTCTTTCCTGACTCTAGTTTTTCCAGAGTAACCATCTACTGTCATTATTATTCAAGACCATAAGAAAGCATATATCTTTGACAGATTTACTCAACCTGGCAAACTTGGTATTATTGGTAATACAGGCCTTTTGTTGAAACTGTGCTAATATTAGCAGGGTTTAGGCAATTGACCATAACAGTCTGCACATCAAATGGACTGAACAGTCTCTGAATGTGCACCACAGCACTGGACTTTGCCAACTGTCCACTACTGGGACATACTCAATGGTGTGGTAAAAGTTGAAATACCACGCTTAAATGTAAATTAAAAAAAGAACGGGATTGCTTTTACAGACATTTGCTATTATTATTATTATTATTATTATTATTATTAATAATAATAATAATAATAATAATAATAATAATAGTGATCACTTTTTGAGTGCTTTTTACATTGTGTCAGAATTTCATGATAAATGGACCAATAGAAATGCTCCAAAATGACTTGGATCTTTTCACATTGACTTCCATTGAACATTTTTACCTTCTGTAAAGTTTTTGTTTTGGAGATATAAGGTAATATCAGAACATAACATTGTTCCAATAACACAAAAACCATGTTGCAAAGATCATCTAATTACAGACAGGTTGAGGCTGCTGTTTAGCTGCACAAATGATACAGTTCATAAGTTTGATTAGTCCTTGCAGCAGCAGAACTAATTTTTACTTCATGTTTGAAACTCCTGTCTTTTCATTTTCACCACTAATGAAAACAAGCCAGCCAAAACCACTGAAACGGTCCTGGTGCCCTATCCAGTGCTTTTCAACTTAGGAAACAGTCACAACCCAAGTCCTCCTAGTCTGATACTCCTAGTCAGAAGTCTACAGACGTCTGTGCAGGAGAAGTTGTACACAATGCGTATAACATAATACAAAAATGTATTTTGAAGATCCACATCAAGTCTATGACAAAGACCACCATTAATGAAAATCCGGGTTTCCTCTTTAATATGCTGCACTGTTTTCCTCTGTTTTGCATAAAGCATCATGTATTATTGCTAGTGTTTCATCTAGCAGCATGCACACATAATGATGCATCCGAGAAAGCCAGGAGCTGCTGGAAAGAGAGCGACAGTCCAGGTTTAAAATGCAACCCCAGGAGGCCAAACAATAAGGCAGTGACGGGGAGGGGGGGAGAAGTCGAGACAGTCAAGAATAATGGCTGCATCTTTCAAGTTGGATCAGGTCCTTCTGTAATGAAGAGAGGAGTTTTTTTCCCTCTTGTGTGGCAGGGACAACGAGAGAGAGAGAGACTGTGTAAAATCTGTAGAAAGTGAGAGCAGCAGGAAGGCAGGGATAATTACAAAGAGTTTGTGCATATCCAGGAGTATGTATGAGTGGCTGAATGTTGGTGCGATGGTAGAAAAGCACTTTTAATGATTCCTTTTTTCTTCGTCTTTGAGCTGAGAGGGAAAGATCTGACACCCCTCCACCCCCTCTTTTTTTCCCAGACTCGGGCCAGGGCCAGAGGTGCACCATCGCTGTCAAAAATAACCATTATTTGCTCGCCTTCTTTCCCCCTATTTACTGTTTTCGCAGGGCCCATTGTCCCGCCACAATCTCTTTGTGTTGGCATTAATTGCACAGGAGAATGGAGGGCTGTGTTTATATTT